>NC_141995.1:58372784-58589713 GCF_049901715.1 Pseudonaja textilis
TGGAATAAAGAATGGTACTATCTTTTCCTGTAATCCCGATGCTGTCCCTCTGTTGCTACAGCATTGGCTTTTTTGGCAGCTGAAGCACTCCACTCATACTTTATCACAGGGTGTCAAACTCCCAGCCCGCAGGCTGGATGCATCATGCTCTGACTACGCCCACGCTCAGTTTAGCGAAGGGGGGAAAGTCCTGATATGTCATGTGATGCTGCCATGACGACATGAGTTTGATACCACTGCTTTAGCGGGTCCATCAGGATAACTAGATCCCACTCTAAGTACTACAGTTGAGCTACATGCTGCCTATCTTTTACTTGCACACTTGTTTTTTCTTGCCTAAATGTAGAATTATGCTTTTCTCACTTCAGGAATGCATCACATTGGATAGGGTCCAGTCCTTAAATCTCTCAAGATCCTTCTGAATCTTGAGTCAAGATCCTTCTGAATCTTGAGTCAAGATCCTTCTGAATCTTGAGTCAAGATCCTTCTGAATCTTGAGTCAAGATCCTTCTGAATCTTGAGTCAAGATCCTTCTGAATCTTGAGTCCATCTTCCAAAGGATTAGCAATTCCCTACAGCTTGGTGACATCTGCAAATTTGATGAGTGCTTTCATCCCCCTTTCCTTCAACGTGTCAGTATCCCCCAAAAGGTCAATATTTCAGGGTCATTTTATTTCAGCTTATCAACATTTGTAAATTTCTTTATAATCAGAATTGAACTAATTTGACCTTTTAAAATTTGACCTTTTTTAAAAAAAATCAAATGCTGGAAGTGTAAAAATAAACAGGTTACCGTCTTTCACATGGTCCTGCCCTAAAGCAAAAGAATACTGAAATAAAATTAGAATATGGTTGCAGGAAATTACTGGATTTCAAATAGAATGTAAGCCTGAAATGTTTTTGCTAGAGGAACATTTAAAAAAAGTTGAATATCTCATAGTACACATTATAACAGCAGCAAGAATAAACTATACCCAAAGTTGGAAACTAGATAGCACCCCTACAGACAGTATGATCATAAAGAAAATTATGGACTGCACAGAATTGGCAAAACTCATGTTCAAATTACAAGAGAGGGAACAGAAGTAATACTATACAGTCTGGAAAAAATGGTACAATTGGTTATTATTGTACAATGGTACAATAATAGGACAGAAAGAATAAAAAATAGTACAAACAAATAAATGTATATATAAATATACAGGTAGATAGTTAACACAAACAGGGAAAGTAGATGTCAAAACATTGTAAAAATTGTATTTGTGTTGTTTTGGTGTTGTGTTGTTTTATATCTGTGCGTATTTAACTGTAAAATTCAATAACGTATTTTTTAAAAAAGAAAATGTAGAAGAAAATGAAACTGGACTTGATTAGATGTCAGTTGAAAGCCTAGTTTTGTCCAAACAGGCTTAATCTGAACTTTCATTTACAGCCATGCAGAAGGATTTGTGGAAGTCGTAAATTAAGAGTTACTTTTTTGGGTGGTAAATATTGCAGCTTTGTGCAAAAATGTCATGTTAAGATAGCCATGTACACAAGAAAAGCACTGTTCTAAATGAGTGATAATCACCTTCTGGTAGATGGCCAGACCTACTGTTATTTCTCAGTGCAGTGCAGCATATCATAGTTTTTATCTGAAAGTGTTCCATTTTTACATGATATAAGTTTGATTATAAAGGTTAAATCTGCCTTTTCCAGGCAAATAAAAATACTGATGTTTGGAAAAATGACACCCATAATTGGTTAATCTAATCATCCAGCTTTACCCTTCTTTGTTTTTAAAACAAGGGATAGGAAGACCAATCTAGGGAAATCTCTGAAAAAGATTAAGGCTCACTTATAAGAGACTGGAAAGCTAAATCAGTCTCATGTTTCTAAAATATATCCACCAAAATATTGGTGGATTAAAACAGTTTTAAAACAGATTAAAATAACAGGTTGTTTTTTTTTTTTTTTATAATGAGAGACCTTTAAAGGTATTAGTCTGTCCAAAAGTTTGATTGCAAAGTAGATTTTTTTTTAAATATGTTTTTCAGACCTTCCATTTTACAATTGGTATTATCCAGTCACTCAGTTCCAACTGGCTTTTTATGACATAATAGACATTATTTTTAAACAACTGTCTGTCAATAACTGCCTCATTGAGTTCTGGTAAGTGCCATCAATAAAAGTAACTAGGAACATTGTTTTATGCTGTCCTCTTTTTCAATTGTTTTTGATTTTTCTAAAAATCAGGCTCTTTTGCAGTGACTCTTGCCTTCAAATTCAGAATATCTACTGAACATGTTTTACATACTTGATAAAAATTAACGCATTGCTAAAAAAAAGAGAGAGACCACAGAGTGTCTTATTTAAGATCAATATAAAAAAGATCTAAACTTACTTACTGGAGTCTGCTGGTGTATTTCCATTTCTAATCTGCAAACTCAACATAACTAATTTCTTTGACCATTCTTCATAGGAATTGATTTTTTGTCACCATCTCTTCATAGTGTTTTCTAAATTCACTTCAGTTTATTTTTAAATGACAGATGGGGGAGTAAGCTTGTTTTCCATGGAAATTACTGTTTAAGGAACCACACTTATGAAATTGTTCTGCCCAGATAATTTCAGAATAGATTTTTATATAGCATGTTGCATGGTTATGTTTTGTGAAAAAGATAATTGTCCTATTGTGTCATCACATTTCAACATTGTGTATTAAAGTATTGTAAGTGATTTTTAATATTATCCATTTATTGGGGAATAAGTGTGGTTGACCTCAGAGAGATTTCTATTTCTGTTCATTTATATTAATGTTCAAATAATTTATATTCCACTCTTTAGCCTTGAATTCTCAAGAAATGTCTTATAGGCCAATTTATCTCTCTCTGTCTCTGTCTCTGTCTCTCCTTCTCTCTCTCTCTGTCTCTCTCTCTCTCTCTTTCACACACACACATACACACACACACACACACACAAATTTAATTAAGACCATAAGCAAGCTGAAATAAAGTAATATTAAATACCAATAGATATGTAAAATAACTTTAAAAGACTCCTAATTTTTATTCAGTAGAACTCCTGGTTACTTGGCTGAGGATTTTGCCAAGTAAGCCTTAAAATACTTTGTAACACTGCGTACCACACAATTTTTTTTCTGATCTGATAAAATAAAATTATTTTTGCCATTTGCAGGCCCCACAGTCACATGACTGCAATTTATTATTATTATTATTTTGCTAGAATTGGCATTTGCTTTTGGTTTTCACAAAAAAAAAACAGCCATTGTGGATAATGGATTTACTTAATGACCACTGCCAAAAAGGTTACAAAAAAGCAGGCTCAGACATATGTTGACTCATTTAACAATTGGAAAAATAATTCCAGACTCAATTACACTAAGAAGTTGAGGATTACCTGTATTATTGATTTTGGTAATATCCAACCATATAAATATATACACAACATAGAACACAATGTTCTGTGTTTAACCCATTTGAGATACCTTGGTTCAAAAATTGTGCTATTCACCTAGATAAAGGGCATGATAATAAGATTTGTGTGTGTGTGTGTGTGTGTGTGTGTGTGTGTGTATTATTCAGCTTTGTTTGGGTATTTTCCCACATCATTATAGTTGTGCTTTGAAAGTTGTAGTGACGTTTTGGCAAAATCTCATCTGCCATCATCAGGCTTCTGTAGATGATGATGATGGCAGATGAGATTCTGACAAAACGTCGCTACAACTTTAAAAACACAACTATAATGATGTGGGAAAATACCCAAACAAAGCTGAATGCCATACATGTAAGTACCCACGAAAACTTAAGAATTATAGAAGCTATTTTCTCTCTCTCCCTCTCTCTCTCTCTCTCTCTCTCTCTCTCTCTCTCTCTCTCTCTCTCTTTATATATATATATATATATATATACTCTCTCTCTCTCTCTCTCTTTATATATATATATATATATATATATCTCTTATATATATATATATATATATATACTGAATAGCTTCTATATATATATATATATATATATACTAATAGCTTCTACTCTCTCCTCTCCTCTCTCTCTCTCTCTCTCTCTCTCTCTCTCTCTCTATATATATATATATATATATATATATATATATATATATATATATATATATATATATATATATATTATAGGTCTATGAAGCTCCTCCAAATCTTTATCCTGATCAGTATAACTTTTAAAAAATGAAGGAAGGTCTTCTGCATTATTTCTAGTTGCAGCTTTATCCTAAGTAATAAGTAAAACAGACCTAAACAGGTACCTATGTTGTACTTCTCCATCCACACGTGCATTTATATCTCATTCCTCTGCCTCTTGTGTTGAGGAAAAAGAATCTATCAGGGTAAAGCAGAATGTATCAACTGACCATTGGGAGTTATTTTCTAATACATTCATGAAATATATATATATATATATATATATATATATATATATATATATATATATATATATATATATATATATATATATATATGCTAAAATACAAATGTCTCTGCCTCTTTTTAATGATCCATATCAAAAATGTAGCATTGGAAAACCCAAACAATATTTCCACATTATAGCTGTCAATTACTCTTATTCTGGAAACACTAACAGGCTCATCGCAAAACTTTTAGTTCAAGAATGAAATAGAAGTTTCCTAGACTAGTAATCAACCAACAACTGAATTACCATTGCAATGAATTGCTCCTAAATTTGGCAGCTAAAATTTCCATTGGTACCGCTAAAACCTCACCATGTACTAATAATATGGTAGCAACAATGGAGCTTTGCATGTTTTTGCAGTGACATTTTCCTTTTTTAAATCAGCATATATTAAACTGAAAGCAAAGCAACTCTTCATTCAGAAAGAATAGCCTTAATGCTATGGTTTGAATATACAACTCAGGGGAAAAATAAAGCAGTGACTTTAAATAATTATTGAAAAATTACTGCAAATGAGTTCTGATCACATCCACAAAACTGAGAATCTCAAGTGCCAAATTTGCATTCTCATGAATGTACATTAATATATTGTTTTGCACCCCAGTCTACATTGGTGTATTAACTTTATCATATTTAAGTGTTTGTGATAACTCACCAAGCATGAAATGTAGCTGCTTGCTTGCACCTGTTCATAATAACTGGATTCCCTTATTCATGAAAAAAAAAAAGTTGAGCAGCCAATATGCATGAAATATAGTCATTAAGGCAGCTTTTTCTCATAGCCTCCCAAATGCAGATCTGAGAATAATCTGCAAGCTCAGAGGAAACAACTGTTTATTAAAAAGTGACAGATAGTTTGCAGAAAAATATGCCCGGGTGATTCAGTTCACTTAGCTAATGTAATAAATTGCCAACTTGTTGTGCCTGGTGGAATGAAACACTACTTAAGGTGAAAAGTTCATGTCAAACAACTTGACAATTGTGTACTGTTTTTCAAAGTACAGATGCCTGGGGGTTTGCAAACATAGGTTCTTTTTGGACTACTACATGGGTGTCAAACTGGCATCCTGCAGGCCAGATGCATTACATGCAGGCCACGCCCACCCCAGCTCTACAAGTGGGGAAAATGTCATGAAACGTTATGTGACAGCAATGTTATATGGAGAGTTTGACACTCATAAAGATAAAGGTAAAGGTTCCCCTCGCACATACACGCTAGTCATTTCCGGCAGTGCTCATCTCCATTAGAGCCAGCGCTATCCGAAGACATCTCCTTGGTCATGTGGCCAGCATGACTAAACACCGAAGGCACACAGAACGCTGTTACCTTCCCACCAAAGTGGTCCCTATTTTTCTACTTGCATTTTTTAACATGCTTTCGAACTGCTAGATTAGCAGAAGCTGGGACAAGTAACGGAAGCTCACTTCGTTACATGGCGCTAGGGATTCGAGCCGCCAAACTGCCAACCTTTCTGATCAACAAGCTCAGCGTCTTAGCACTGAGCCACCACATTCCACCTTGACATCCATGGATTACTACTAATCAGAGTGATTCTGGATTCAACAAAGATATGATATGATGACTAATGACTCAACCTAATCCATCACAAAATCAATCACAAGACCCTCACTTGACACACCCACATCTGAAGCCTTTATAAGCAGAAGAACACTGACACTGACATCCCCTTAACTCGGTGAAGATGTTACCTAGCTTGATAACAAAAGTTCAGAAATCAACCCACAAGGACAGAAAATTGAACCTTTACCCTCAAAGACACAATAAGCTATGGAAACTTGAAGTTGTGGTGTTTATCTGTCCTCGGTACCTGAGGGAAGAGTTTCATTGAACAAAATAAGGATATTTTACAAAATACATTATAGACATTTCAGTTTATTGTAAATATGAAAGCTCTATTCTTGATTTTGTTCTGTATCTTGGTTTTATGTTCTATAGTTCTTGTCTTATTCGTTAATATAAAGCATATATTGCTTCTGCTGACTGCTCTTGTGTTGATTTTTTCCCCATTAATGTGTGTGTGTACCTGAACAAGTAGGAATTGCCTGGACAAGTGCCTGAAGTTCAGCAGGAACAATTCCTCTCCTTCCAGTTTCTTATTTAATTTTAGACAAACTATTAAGGTCTTCAACTCCTGACGTTCATAAAGCTTTGGACAGTTACACCACTGATTTTATCTAGGACTATAACTGTGTTGCCCTGAACAACTGTGGACATTACTTTTCTACCATGGCTTTGGTAGTCCTTAGGGAAGTGCCCGTTCTCACACACACATGTACACACACACAGGCTCCCCAATCTTACAATTGCTTTTTTTTTTCTCTTCAGTTAGGAACTCAAGGATTCACCTTCCATTTCTATGTGGATCCTACCTGTTCTATATTATATAAAGTTCTTGGGAGATTTTTCTTAAATAATTTTCATGTGTCTCACTGCTGATTATCTTCTATGCTTCTGGTCAGCCTGGTAATCCTTCATTATCTCTACAACTTGTTACTACCCAAAGCTATACACTGGTAGGAATTTCTTTATGGAACTATACTAGTATCAGTTCTTCTATCATTCCTTCGTCTGCTGTTATCATGCAGTCATTATCATGTACTGCAGTCATTTCCTACTAAGAGCAGGTGATTAACTTCCTAATGTACAGGGTTCTTGGCATGTTTCATAGCTGTAAGTTTCTAAAGTTTGCTTATACATTTGGGGGAGTAACCTCATACATGTATTATCACATGATAGAGATGATGAAAAGCTTATATCCTACAACGCTGCTGTGTTAGAGTGTATAATATGTATATCTTGTTATGGTCATATTTGGAGCTGATATCACTACACTTCTTTTACATGCCATATACCTTATAAGAAATAGAAAAAGGACAATTTTTCATACCTTCAACTGCTTAATCAGCAGCTCCCTGCGAGTCACAATTTTTCTTTATATAGTATAGTTTTCCCCCTCTTTCCTAAATTGTACAAATGCCCCCTTCCTCTCCCACAATTAGTCTCTCTCATCAGAGTTTTGACCATTGGCACTGATGAAGCCAAAGTGTTAGGCCTGTCAGACAACTTGTTGAGTGTATCGCAAATTATTAGGCAAAGCAGCGATCATAAAGATTATTTGTTCCTATAATCTCTGTGTATCTTGGGACCTCTATCTATTAATCAGAGAGAGCAAAATACATTCCATCTTAAATTCTCCTCAACTTTTTCTTTCCCTTCAAGGGTAGTGTATGAGGGTAGTGGAGCAGAGATGCACAAGGCAGTTAGTCCAGGGCTATCAGCTAACTTGGAAGATTGGATGTATAGGTGGAAGCTGTGTGAAAACATATAGCATTGACATTGATATGTTTAAATATTGGAAATAGACAAATGATTTTTAATCCATGTGCTTTGATGGCTGTATAATTGAAGGAATCTGGTAGAAAGTAGAAACTTACAAAAAGAAAACTTACTATGACGCTGTTGTTTCCTTGAAAAAGTAGCGAGTGGCTTGAAGTCTCTAAAGAGAACAGGAGTCAATGTTAAAAGAAATAGAGCTGTGTATGAGGCATAAACAGATTTATTATTCACCATAGGCAAAAGCTCAGTTTACCCTTGGTAGTTGACAGTTTACCAATGTTTTTCAGCTTGACGGTGGGTGACAAGATGAAGAGAAGGAGAATTTAACTTCCAATAGTTGAAATGGTGCCTTTTAAAAGTGGAACATGAATTTAGGGTTTCTGCCAGAGAGATGATAACTGGTTATGCTATGGTTCCAGAAAATGTGATAAATAAACAGATGGATGTCTCAGCAATGCAAAAAGCCTTGGGCTTCCCTCATCTTTCTTCTCACAACGAGCAGTTGGCCATATAATGATGTATGATTCCCAAACCATCATGTGGAGATTTGACCATTATTGAAAGAAGATAAAAGTAATGAGTTGAGTGCCACTGGGAATATGGGTAGGAGCTTTTTTCAAATAATAAAAAAGGACACTCACATAGAATACTACTCTCTGCTCCTGTAGTTTCCCTATCCTACAAATTGTACGAAAACCTTTGTAAATGTGAAAATTCAAAATGGAAAATCAATTTGTAAAATAAAGCAATAAATGTACGCTCACCAAGGTTTGCATGCAATGAGTGCATTTAATAATTCAAAATTATTTGGAATATTTTATTTTAGAGATACATCCATATTAATTTTCATCAGGTAAAACTGAATTTTTGTTATATCATCAGGAATACCTTGAGCCATATCTCCAGTGAACTGATTTATTATGAAAGTAGAAAGTCGAAGAATAGATGTTCTAGCATTTTCTAATTTATGATTATCCTTATCCTCACCCTCCATTTATATATATCTCTCTTACACACACACACACACACACACACACACACACACACACACACACACACACTCCAACATGAATTACATGCCAGTGGAAATAAAACAGTGAGAAGAGCTTTGCTTTCTTCAAGCAGAAGTTATGCAACCAAATTATATGTATCCAGTGCTCTCTGTGGAATTTATGTCTTAATATTTTACTTAGTGATAAGACTGTAGAAGCCTTAAAAAGTGTGAAATTCCAGAGCCCAGGACGCGACTTGAATCCATTTTCCTATAGCCCCTAAAAGAAAACTATAGTTGTTATAAAATTTCAAGCATTGAAGATCATTTTCTGAATTCCTTAATTGCTGTCTTTGGCTATTAATTGAGTCAGATAAACAGATAACAGATAATCAGAGTTGGAAGGGACCTTGTAGGTCATCTAGTCCACCTCTCTGCCCAAGCGGGAGACCCTACACGATTTCTGACAAATGGCAGTCCAACCTCTTCTTGAAAGTCTCAAGTGATGGCTCTCCCACAACTTCCGAGGGCAACTTCTGTTCCATTGGTTGATTGTTCTCAGTGTCAGAAAGTTTCTCCTTATTTCCAGGTTAAATCTCTCCTTATTCAGTTTCCATCCATTATTCCTTGTCTGGCCTACAGGAGCTTTAGAAAATAGCTTGACACCCTTCTTCCTCTCTGTGTCAGCCCCTCAGATATTGGAAGACTGCTATCCTGTCTCCCCTGGTCCTTCTCTTTACTAGACTAGCCAAGCCCAGTTCCTGCAACCATTCATTGTATGTTTTAGCCTCCAGTCCCCTCATTATCCTGGTTGCTCTTCTCTGTACTTTTTCTAGAGTCTAAACATCTTTTTTATAATGTGATGAGCAAAACTGGATGCAGTACTCTAGGTGTGGTCTTACTAAGGCTTTATAGAGTGGTATTAGTACTTCCTTTGATCTTGATTGTATCCCTCTGTTAATACAATTTAGGATTGCATTAGCTTTTTTGGCAGCGGCTGCACACTGTTGGCTCCTATTTAGTTGGTTGTCCACTAAGACTCCAAGATCCCTCTCACAGTTACTGCTATTGAGCCTGGTTTCACCCAGTCTATATGTGTACTTTGGGTTTTTCTTGCCTGAGTGTAGGACTTTACTTTTCTCTACATTGAATTTCATTTTGTTAGATAAGGTTCAGTGTTCTAGTCTGTCAAGATTCATCTGGATCTTGAGCCTATCTTCTTGGGTGTTGGCTATTCCTGCCAGAGTCATGAGAGTATTCATGCCAGAGTCATGAGATAGATTATGATTGTATCTATGAATTGCTACTATTGGAAATGAATGACGGGGATTTTGCAAATAATAATTTAAAAAGTCAGAATCTAATACCCTTGAGAATTATATAGCTGTGGGATTTATTGGAAAGTTATATACATGAGTGAGAAATGGAAGTTAGAACAGAGGGAGGCAAGGGCAGAAAACGTATTGAGACTTTCTGGCTTGAAATATTTGGAACCAGATATATAAAGTAGGTAAATGTACAGATCATTATCTTGGGATTTGCTATCTAAACTACAAATTTCTATTATTTTTTTTTGTCCCCTGGCATATATCTGTATTTTGCATGTATATTTTAAAATAAATCCCTATAATAAAGTAAGTCTTAAATTTTGGCCATAAACAAAAGTATAATTGTCTTTTAACCTCACTACATATGAGAATGAAATACATAGCAATTTCTTTTGTGCTTACTATCTAATCTCTCTCATGCATATGTATTTCTCAAACAAGGAATTCAAAAGTAAAGTATCTGAAAGGAAACATTTTTCTATTTTTTTTTTCCATACAGAGGACAAATGCTTTTACCTTAGATACTCAAAAGTTTCAAAACATTTATCTGAATTATTCTTTCTCTAACTCATTATCTTATACTGAAACCTTGTCCTTTTCAATTTATTAGAATTAACATGCATTCAGTGAAAATCTGAGACAGTTTGGTAGACTAATTATAACATGCCATTTCAAATCTCTGAAATTATAGCTTGCTTGAAGGCGGGTATTCACACCAAGGGAAAAAAAATAAGATCCCACAGTATTGTAACACCAACTCCTCTCTTTTTTAAAATAATATGCTATTAAAATCAAACAAGTTTCAGCAGCAAACTTTAGATTCAAATTTCCTCCAAATTATGACATACAAAGTCAAATTGTGGGATCACCTGATTAAAAAAAAAACATAATGTTTTTAGGGCTTTATAAAATAGAATAGAATACTATATTGGCCAAGGAATTTGTCTTGGTATAAATGCTCTCAGTGTATATAAAAGAAAGGATACATTGATCAAGAGTCAAGAATCATAAGGTACGACACTTAATGATAGTCATAGGGTACAATAAGCAATCAAATCATACTAGGAAACAGTACGTATATAAATTGTTAGAATATAAGTTACAGTCATACAGTCACAAGTGGGAGGGGATGGGTGATAAGGAATGGTGAAAAGATTAACAGTAATAGTAGTGCAGACTTTGTAATAGTTGAACAGTATTCAGGGAATTATTTGTTTAGCAGAGTGATGGCTTGTGTCTAGTTGTTCTGGTGTGCAGTGCTCTGTAGCATCGTTTTGAGGGAAGGAGATGGAACAGTTTATGTCCAGGATGTGAGGGGTCTGTAAATATTTACACAGCCCTCTTTTTGACTTGTGCAGTATACAGTCCTCAATAGAAGGCAAATTGGTAGCAACTGTTTTTTCTGCAGTCCTAATTATCTTCAGTGTCTGTCCTGTTGGGTTGCAGACAGTTATAGAGGTGCAGATGATAGACTCAATAATTCCTCTGTAATTATACATGGTTTTTTTTTTTTTACTTTGTTTTATTATCACCTTGTGTAATTTATCAGTCTTTTTAGATTTAAAATTACTGAACTGCATTTTTAAAGGTGAAGCACAGGTTTCTCAAAGAGGTAGTAAATTCATTTAACAAACTTTATATATAGATTGGATGCGTGGCATGGATGCATAGAATAAGGTTCAAATTATTAATAGTTGCATAAATCTGTTTAAATTTTCTCTCATTAAAATAAATGAACCAAGAAAAACAATACTAATAATTACACAAGATAATAGTGCAACACTGCTCTCCTATTTTAAGGTGCTTTCCCCCTTCAAAATGGTTTTTAACAGCGGCTGATTTCTCCAAGATATTATCTGGATTATTTTTGAAAGATGTGGATGTTCGTTAGGAAGCCCGGTTCCATAGAAATGGAATCTGTAGTGGATTGCAAAGGATATCACTCTAGTTGCTTAGAGCCAACTGAAGATTGGACTGGTTTAGATGCTTAGACTAGATTGCTAAGACCTAGATAGAAACTGCCGGGTCAGAAAGTAAGAGGAAGAAGAAAGCTTATGTTTAGCTTTCTCTCTTGCAAAACAGAAGATTAGTACTGTCCAGAATCTGTTTTTCAGATGTCTGAGCTCTTCTCTGTGATGCTACAGATCTAAGGGGATGCTAGCAGGTGCCTTTGGTCTGGCTGAATCATGACGACAGAAGAGACTCAGAACAATATGTGGCTATTATTTTCACTGGGATAGGCTTCTGAGAAGGAGAAGGCACATGGGGAGCTCTGAAAGTGTTAGGACTCTCCAGTGATTTTGTGTTTGAATGATTTCAGAACCAGGATTGATCACTGCCATGAGTGGTGCAGTGGCCTAGAGGTGGAGCTCTCCCTTCATAATCAGGAGGCTGTGAGTTCGATCCTTTGTAGAGGCAGATTTTCTCTCTCTGGGCATGATGAGAATATAACTCCACATTGGCAACGGGAAGGGCATGCGGCCAGTCAACACTCAGCTCCATTCAGTTGCCCAGACAAGGGATTATGGGGTCATTAAAAGGAGATGATGATGATTGATCACTGCCACATTTCAGAGTGTGAACTGCACATCTTTTGGTCTGTCCTCTGTATCACCATTACTACTTTGTTATCTCTGGTTTCTGGCAAAGGAGGAAGGTAAAGTTTGTGGATGGCCATGGTTCCCCCAACCATCAGAAATTCCTGAAGAAATCCACCCATAATGTAGTGGTGAACAAATATAATACTCCTTATTTAGTGACTGCTTTGGACAGCAACTATTCACACAGCTACAACATAATGAAAAAGTAACTGTATAAACAATGCTCATATTCATGGACATTCACAAATCTGAAAAGCAAAAGAGAACTGAAGTAAAATGGTAAAATGTAGATGTTTCACTTAGCAATAGATTCACTTAACAGCTGTGTTGCCAGTCCAATTGTGGTTGCTAAACAAGGACTATTGTACCCAGGTAGTATTAATATAACCTGTTTGGGTGAAGGCAGTGAGGCCACATACCCTAGATATCTGCGGTGATAGATTTCAAGTCGTTCTGTACCTTAGATGCATGTGTAAATAATGTTCTTTACAGATGTAGTGCCAGTGATGAGATATTCTGCTTCTTAAGTAATTCTGCATGAATATGTTACCACAGAATCCCATTAGTATGCAGCCAATGTTCAACAGATTACCTTGCTAAGTTATTCATCTGATTCTGGGCTGGTTTTATAGTTTTCTCAATTTTTAATGATTTCAGTTTTCATGCCTCGGTCATGGAAATTCCAGAGATGCATTACAAGTTTGGCTTTCATAGGTTTGTCCCAGATAATCCTAGACCCAACATATGTAGGTAACTATGAGTTTTATCTCATAGCAGGATTCTTTTTTAGCGATTTGGATATGGAATGTATTTCCTTAGCCCTTTGCTATGGCCAGGAAACTTCCTGGTATATATTTACTTATTTTATTTCTTTTGATTTGCCAATCACTTACAAGATAATAGGTATAAGTATAAACATGAGTAAGAATACAGGAAATAGGTACAAATAAATGGGGACAAAAGGACAGGGACGGTAGGCATGATTGTGCATTTATTCACGCCCCTTACAGACCTCTTAGGAGTGGGGTGAGGTCAATAGTGGATAGTTTAAGGTTAAAGGAATGGGGGTTTGAGGATCTGACTTCAGCGTCAGGTAGTGCATTCCAGGCATTGACCACTCTGTTGCTGAAGTTGTAGTTTCTGCAATCAAGTTTGGAGCGGTTTACATTGAGTTTGTATCTCTTGTGTGCTCTTGATTTGTTGTGGTTGAAGCTGATGTAGTTATTGACTGGTAGGACATTGTAGCAGATAATTTTGTGTACTACACTTAAGTCCAACCATAGGCAGTGTAGTTCAAGGTTTTATTTTATTTATTTTATTTTTTATTTGGTTTGATCTGTCAATCACTTACAAAATAATAGGTATAAGTATAAACATGAGTAAGAATACAGAAAATAGGTACGATGAAATGGGGACAATAGGACAGGGACGGGAGGCATGACGGTGCACTTATGCATGCCCCTTACAAACGTCTTAGGAATGGGGTGAGGTCAATAGTGGATAGTTTAAGGTTAAAGGAATGGGGGTTTGAGGATCTGACTACAGCGTCAGGTAGTGCATTCCAGGCATTGACCACTCTGTTGCTGAAGTTGTACTTTCTGAAATCAAGTTTGAAGCGGTTAACATTGAGTTTGTATCTGTTGTGTGCTCTTGTATCATTGTGGTTGAAGCTGAAGTAATCATTGACTGGGTTAGGGTTAGGGTTAGGGTTAGGGTTAGGGTTAGGGTTAGGGTTAGGGTTAGATAAGCTGCCACTTATGGCTCGATGGTAGGAACAAACCAAACTCTTCTTCCCACTAAAGTTGTCAGAATGTTTTGGAATCTAAGAGAAAGGAGAATTTGAAAGTCAGCAAAGGAGGAATCCCAGCTTTACATCGTGCAAAATCTAAACAGCCCTAATCACACGACACACCATAGCAAACTCACCAAGAAGGATTGCTTTGCCACAGCTTGGCTCAAAGACAGGTCAATCAGGAAAAAACTACAGTTGAATTTCTCTAAACTAAACCTACCACACTCTATCCATACAAAGGACAATCAACATCCTAGCTGAAGCACAGCCCAAGAAACTGAAGAAACAAATTATTTTGAAACCTCTTCAAAGTAGACCAATCAGAAATCTATCTAGACCAGGGGTCTCAAACTCAATTTACCTGGGGGCCGCTGGAGGCAGAGTCTGGGTGAGGCTGGGCCGCATAAGGGATTCCACAAAAAACGTTGTTAAAAAAATATCCTCAAATGTCATCAACAGTTAATGATTTCTCCAATACATTAACTGTCCTGAACACATGAATGGAACATTGAATGAAGATCATGAACAGTTCCTCAGAACATGGTTTCTCCAGCTTACTCCTTGCTGCCAGAGACTTGACAATGCTTCCTCTCACATATCTGAGCCACATTTTCTTGAGAGAGGAGGCACTTGAGACCCTCAGTATGGCTTGAAGATGATCATCAGTAAGTCTGGACCTGTACTTGGACTTGTTAAAGTTCAAGGTGGAGAAGAAGCCACGACGAGGAACGGTGGGCAGGACTTCCTTCAGAGGTCCATTCCCTCTGTGGGCCTCACTAATATTATACTTTCATATCATGGTGGGGGCCACAGGATATCATCCTGCGGGCCACAATTGGCCCACGGGCCACGAGTTTGAGACTCCTGATCTAGAAAAAAAAACTATCAGGAACCAGCTTTCCATGGAATGAGAAACCAGAGATAAACTTGTCAGATTCAAATACAAGAGCCCAGCCAGTTCCTATTCAGTAGCCTGTGAGCTGCCAGGTAATGCTCTACAAAGCAGCTCATAGAATCTGAAGATGCTAACCACAACTGCTGGAAAATCATCAGAGCACCAGAACGATGGACATTCAACACCTAACCTTATCACTGCTTGGTTGGTGCTGGCTGTGAAAGCCTACAATCACGGTATATCACCAATAAGGTTGCCTCTTCTCTAATAAACAGCTAGTCCCCTCTAACTGTCCTATTGCCCTAGTAAATATTTATTAGTTTCACTTCTAGCAAGGGAATAGCACAAGTTGTTCATGTGATAGTTATGATCAGCTGATGACCTTTATGAGAGATAGGCAGAATTTCTGTTATTTTCAATACGTTCATTCATTGAAATCAGATAGTTTAAGTGTTAACTTTGAACCAAACCTGGCTGCAGCCATTTTTCTGTTCCTCAGTTGCCACGCAGAGGGAGAAGGAGGGGAGAAGGAAATTGGAATGCCTTACTAAACACAACAGAGATCTTTCTCTGAGAACAAAGCAGAGTTGGTATTCAGCAGGTTCTGACCAGTTCTGGAGAACCGGTAGTGGAAATTTTGAGTAGTTCAGAGAACCGGCAAATCCCACCTCTGACTGGCCCCGCCCCCATCTATTCTCTGCCTTCCGAGTCCCAGCTGGTTGGCTGGGTCTCCTTTTGTTGTCCTGCCCAGGAGAACGGAGCTGGAAGGCAGGTTAGTGGGATGTGGAGGGAATGGGATTTTGTAGTAACCTTCCCCCAGGAGTGAGGAGGGAATGGAGATTTTACAGTGTCCTTCCCCTGCCACGTCCACCAAGCAACACCCACCAAGCAATGCCACGTCCACCAAGCCATGCCCACAGAACCAGTAGTAAAAAATTTTGAATCCCACCACTGGAACAAAGATCATCTCTACCAGCAACTGAAATCAGATAGTTTATTTCTTCATAAATATCTTTGCTTTTACATTTTTGTCTGTGAAAATAAATCATGCCATGTTTGTTGTGTAATTATTAGATCAGTAAAACATCCCATAAAAGGGGGAAATGGTTATTATTTCTTCTGAAAAATGCATCTCGGTAACTGCAGTATATTAGCTTCCAAATCGGTTCTGACCATTTAAGAATTAGCAAAGATGCTTCTTCCTTGACAACCCTTAAACCTAGAAGTTTGGAAGCTATTTAAACTCAAGCAGAAATTGCCCCAGTAACAAGGAATCTGATTCTTCATGGATTCATTGAAACATCTGTCACAGGGCAGTTGCTTTTATCCCTTAAAGACAGAAACCTAGCAAGAGATATGGGCTGTCTCATTTTATTCCCAGCAAGATTATCCAAGAGAATTAAGTAGGCAGGAGAAAACAGAAGGTTTGGATAAAATACTTAATTCAGAAACGTGATATCTCTTAGAAATCAGTTGGATAAAGGAGACACATAATTTTCCTCCCGAAGACACATTCAGTGACTTACAGTACATCCAGTTGAGGGTATAACAGATCAGAGGAAAGAAACAAGAAGCACCCTATATTTCCTAGTGTTTAGATAAACACATAAAAGATACTGATCAATGATTTTTCAGTGTGGTAGCTAAATTATATTTTCAGGATGAAAGAAAGTTCACTAGAGGGTAAAGAAAAGAAACATGGATACAGTTGCATTTATAATTTATTTGTTTGATTCACAGATATATTACTTCAATGATGTATTAACTATGATCTGATCTCATCTGTAAGAATTTTTTTTTATTATTATTTTGGAGAGGAGAAAAATATGTTTACAATTTTAAGAACTGGGAAGATTGTATCATCAACAGAGGTTTAAATATTGGATGTATTGCCTTGGTTGTTGTTTTTTTTCTTTTTAAATTTATGCACTCGTGTAATATATATGAATTGTAAAACTGTTAGGAATATGTTCCTCAAGCTATAACTTTTATTTAGATGGAGATTGCACTGAAAATATTACATTAGGGATATGCTTCCATGGTTAATATACGTATGATTTTATCTTCGAGCACAACACACTTGGAAATTAAATATATTATATGTTATCATATAATAAACACTGAAAATCAAATCTGGTTCATTAAGCCATAGAAAACACAGTTGCAAATCTAGAAGCAGTAGTCTATGGAGGTTCTCAGTCATCCAGATCATGGTTGTTCCAAAGGCGCTATTTCAACTGGACTCTCTGGTTTTTCTTTGAAGATGTTTCACTTCTCATCCAAGAAGCTCCTTCAGCTCTGCTTGGATGAGAAGTGAAATGTCTTGAAAGGAAAACCAAAAAGTCCAGTTGCCTCTTGAAAAAGCACCTTTAGAAGCAGAAGGAATTAGATCTTGGCTTAGTAGTAGTAACAATGTGGCTATTGTCAATGTGACTACTCACTTAATAAGATAAGGAATAACACTGATCCATCCTCTTTTATCATCTGTAAAAGTCATTTGCTGTTTTGAATAATATTTCAATCACAATTGAATAAAATATCAATTATTGTTCAGTTGCATAAATTGAATGGAATAAGATAAGTAGTGCTTATTTATGCCAACTATTTATGTCTGATAAGGCATAGATTATTTGCATGTACAGAAATCATTAATTAACATTTACATATTTTAATAATATACTAATAAATAGCAATATTTCTTAATGTCCATATTATTTTTTGTGAATGTGAATGACCCTTATGTGAGCTTCAGTGACATTATTAATCAAACTTAAAGGAAACATTTGTTAAGAATAATGTTGTTTACCAATTTTATATTTCTTTTGTTTAGAGCAATGGTTGTCAACCAGTGGGCTGGGGACCACTGGTGGTCCATGAGAAAATTTTGGTGGTTTGCAGATAAATGCCTCCTCCACAAAAAGCACTCCCTCCAAAGCGATTAATCCAGGCTGGGAACACAAGGCTGCACCGACCACATGGCCTGCCATCCACTGCCCCCCCCTTCAGCCAAGCACAAATCTTACCTTGAGCCGCACACGCTGGAAAGACCAAGGGCGGGGGAGGGAAATCCGCCCCAGGGTGGCTTGCTGACGATGGCGGGAAAGTCAGTCCCATATTCCAGAGCTGCAGTAGTCACAAGACTGGCCCTTTGGTCACCCCGGAGCATCTCCTCCAGTCCATGGCAGGCCGGTGCCCCCGGGTGGAGGAGCAGCTGCTCTGGGATGACCAAAGGGCCAGTCCTGTGACTACTTCAGCTCTGGAATATGGGACTGACTTTCCTGTCATCAAGCCACCATCAGTCAAAATTCACACTAGTGGTCCACGGGATTTAAAATTATTAGCTTGGTGGTCCCTGAGGTCCAAAAGGTTGGTGACCCTGGGTTTAGAGGAACTTGTGAGAATAGATTCATAAATAAAAACAAGGACTGGAATGGTAAAAAATAATGACAATATAATAGGCATACAAGAGTTCAAAAGTATTAAATGTATAACTAGAAGTGTGACATAAATAGAAGGGAACGTTGAGTGTACCTAGAGTTAAAACAGCAAAATGCCATTTTCTTATTTTTGTCATTAGAGTAAATGAAGAAATACTTTTTGAATATTTTTATACACTGTTTAAGTTAAATCTCTCTTACTAATTTTTGGACACCGCAATCAACATTTGAGATCAGAAAAAAAAATATCTACCATCAATAACAGCAGGAATAAAAGCAAACAGGTCTATCTCACTGAAGTATTAATTGGTACTACAGGCGTGTATAATGATCATACACTGTATAATAAAGTCTGATTAACCCTACAAACTTATTATCTGACTGATACTATTTGATGTTCTCTCCTCTTTCTCTCTTTTTTTTTAAAAAAATCACAAAGCGGAGGAGGGAGCTTATTGCTTGAGGCTAATCAGAGGTGCCCAAATGGATTAATAGGATTACTACATCCCAGTGGAGAACCTAAGTAATTATTCAATGATGAATGGAGAAGGCAGAAATGTCATTTCATACAGTCACTTTACATTTAGTCATTGTCTTCTAATCTTCTCTTTTTTTTGGAATAAAAAGGGGAAAAAAATGGCTTCAGTATGAAAAACGAAGCAGGAGAGAAATTGAGACAATTGTGCAAAGGAAAGCAAATGTTTCAAACAAATACCTCTTCCCACATCCAAAAGGGTGAGACTATTATGATACCATTAGATCAGGGTGTCAAACTCAAGGCCTGCTGGTTGGTTTTGGCCCATAAGAGGCTTGGATCTGGCCCTCAGTGTCTCTGTCAGCGGCCCTCCCAAGCTCTGTTTTCAGCTGAGATAACTCCTGCAGCCCTCCTGCCAGCGAAAACAGAACCCAGGAGGGCCATGGATGTTGAACTGGACCTGCTCACCCCAGCCACGCCCACTCGCCCCCCTGAGGTTAAACACAACCCTGATGTGGCCCTTAATGAAATTGAATTTGACACTTGTACATTAGATCACAGAACATAGAATAACAGAGTTGGAAGGGACCTTGGAGGTCATCTAGTCCAAACCCCTGTTCGAGCAGGAGAACCTATATCAAATATTATCCTCTGCCTAGAATCAAACTCACAGCCTCCTGATTGTGAAGGCGAGAGCTCCACCTTCAGGCCACCAGAGCTGGTGAACAATACCAAATTCACACTGCCTATATAAATACACACGCCAGGCTAAGCAATATTTCATTAGCAAAAGCAACTGACTATGGGTCATATCCTGAACTCCTTTTTATAATATTTTGACTTAAACTAAAGAAAACAAATGTGATGGTGATGGTGCTGATGGATGCAACTTCCCAGGTGGCTATGTTATAAAAATAAGCAGTAGATTTAATGAATTAAATATAAGAACCAGAGTGGCTGAAGAACTCTGGAATGAATTTCATGGCATCGTTAACGATGAACAAAACAAAAACATCCAAAAGTACCATACACAAAATAAGGCAAAATGACTCTCTGTTGCTCCATTAAAAATGGTTGAAGTAAGGCAAAAAGCAACATGAAATAGCGTTAGAAGAAAACTCGCTCAACTAATGTTCAGTTCCAGAAATGAATGAGAGATAAGGAATAATATCTCAGTCAATCAATTTTTATTATGGTCACAGACCAATGTTACACGGAAAAGCATTAAAGACAACAATAATAGCAAAAACTAAAATTAAGACAGGCAGAATAATATATTGTGATTGGTGGGCAGTTAAAAGTTTGTCTAATTTTGTGCATAGCCACTTTCAGAGAATTTGGCCACTTTCAGAAAAACTACTTCATATTGATTTGATAACAGTAGTTGCACATAAAAAAAGACCAGTATTTCCTGGATATTTTGTTAGGGAAGCTGTTATAAATTGGGTCCTTGAGTCCTTATAGAAAATGAGCCATAGCAGGACATGAGCTGTAGTTTCAATTGCCTCTTCTTGTCCACAGAGCACAATCACAGCTGATATGTGTTTTTTTTTTTATCAGCCATCCAAAACTGCAGTGGGAAATATGCAACATGCAAAGGTTAGTCCCCTTCCGATTTTTGGGGTGGTTACTTGATATAAATATCTTGTTACTTTAAAAGAAGGAGTTTGACTGTTCAAATAAACATTCATTGGAAGAGCAGCCCAATCTTGTTGGATTTCCAGAACTTTAATATGTCAGTTAAGCGCACTAAATATCTAAGTAAGGAATGAAAAGAAATCAAGGCTAGCACTCTAAAAAGAAAGGTAATAAAGTTATTGAAGAATATTTCAGAAGTGAAGGAAAACATGATAGACAAGAAAGGGAAAAACTGTTGGAGGCAGAAGGAGAGAGGGCAAATTTATAGAAAAGCTGCACAAAGAAGAAAAAAATGCTGATATATGTGAAGTTTTGATCATTAAATGAGGCAGAAATTCTGGAAACTGAAGTTCAATGGGCCCTAGAAAGTGCTACTAATATCAAAACTGCAGGAGTTGATGAAACATTAGCAGAATCATTAAAAATCTTATAAAATGATGCAGTTAAAGTGTTATCCTCAATTTGTAGGCAAGTGAGGAAATCACATAAGTCAAGAACTGAAAAGGGTCATTTCCAGTATTGGGTAGTGAACATCCAATAATAATGGAAAAGTTTATTCAGCCACTACTTAAAATTCAATGCAAATAAATTTAAAATAAGTTGAAGCAGTAACAGATTTTATCTTCTTATGGTAAAAAATTCACAAGGATAATGATTGTTGCCTAAAATAAGACACCTACTTGGAAGAAAGTTTATGACAAATTTATACAAAATAAATCAAAACAAAACAAATCAAATAAAACAAAAATACGTTTTGTTCAGATCTATGATGTTCCCAAAATTAATATACAGTTATAAAAATCTCAATAATCAGAAAAGGCTAAAAATGTTATTTTTTTTTTAGTTGTGAAGATAAACAAAACAACTAAGAATTTTTTGGATCATAAGATGAATAAAAATTGAATTGTTCACTAGAAGCAATTTTGTGACTGTCGTAAGTACTTGGGGGTGATTAGGTTGTAACTTCAAATGGGCGGGAAAGGGGAAAATGTTATAATACATTGTGTTATGACACTCCTGCCCTACGGTATACAGACTATCTTATACTTCCTCTACACCTCAAGGAAAAATAAAAAATAAACAATGATAACAGACTTTAAAAAGATGCATACATGTCTCCATTTCCGTCAGTATTTCTCATTTATTTAATGACATTAATTCCACTAATTGTTATGAAAAAGCACTTGATCAGTCATACATCCCAAAAGTAACAATTCCTTTTGCTAGAAACATTAGAAATTGCTCCGCCAGCAGTTAACAACACAATCCAGTTGACTAAGCAAATGTGACTAAATGCAAAATTGCAAGTTATGGAGCAATAAATGCCCTTCAGTCAATGCCTTGTCAATGAGTCATTAACTCATTGACTAGATAAGGCAGTTTGCTGGCCTCTATATATACCTACAGAGCACAGCAGAATCTTACAGCCATATGGGATTATTAGAAATAAATGTTCTCTTAAAGGTAAAGGTTCCCCTCGCACATACCTGCTAGTCATTTTTGGCTCTAGGGGGTAGTGCTCATCTCCGTTACAAAGCTGAAGAGCCAGCACTGTCCGAAGACGTCTCTGTGGTCATGTTGCCAGCATGACCAAATGCCAAAGGTGCATGAAATGCTGTTACCTTCCCACCAAAGTGGTCCCTCTTTTTCTACTTTAATTTTTACACACTTTTGCTAAATTGGCAGAAGCTGGGACACAAGGAATTAGGAGTAACTAGTGATTTAAAAATCAGAGGTTGATTTGAACTGTTTCTGCCTCGATGGCAGAAGATTTCAAAAAAGAAAGAGAGAAAACAATATTTTTTTTGGACAAATTGTCAATTTAAACTAGACAGAATGATGTTCTCTGTAATAAAACTAAGCTTTACTTGAATGATCCCAGAAGAAATGTTACATTGTTTTACCAGATATTCCTGAGTAATGTAATATGAGTCTTATAAAAAAATTTTTTTTTTTAACGTCTGTGTCCTCACTTTGGTCCTAAAATGGGAAAATTGAGGAGGAGAATGTAAACAGAAAAGCAAAAAATATTCTGGAAATAGTAAAAAAATATGGTTTTCACTTGTTGAGAACTCAAGTGAAGTGTTAGAAGAAAATGCAAAGATTTACATTCTGTTTCTATTATCTGTCTAGGTTCACCCATCATACTAATTCTGTTCATTTTTTAAAAAAACACATTGGCTGAGATCATAAATATATCAAATAAAAGCCAAACAATCCACATTATAGAGCTCCTTACTTGGTTCCACTCAGATGGGGAAAAATACATATATTGATGGAAAAATGAACGATCAATGATTATGATTAGTAAAAGAAATTTCCTTTAACTCAAATTATGAGGCAGAGGCAATGGTGAATGGTTAGAATACATGTTGATGACAAAATATAGGGGACAATCAATATTTCTATGCCCTAAGAGTTTTCTGGATACCATGCAATAGATACAAAAGTCTACAGTACTGTTTTATAATAATCTTGGTCTGTCCCTTTGTCTGTCTTTGTCTCTGTCACACGTACACATAACATAGGGATTTGGGGATATTGTTTTTGCCTGTCTATTCATTGTGAGTAGTACAGCAACTAGCAACATGTTTTCATATTTCTATCATATACATGCATGCATGCATATGTATCTCTTAAATCAGGGGTGTCAAACTTGTGGCCTGCGGGCCGGATGCATCACCTGCTGGCCACGCCCATCCCCAGTTTAGCAAAGGAGAAAAAAGTCACGATAAGTCAGGTGATGACAACGTGTCATCACGAGTTTAACACCCCTGTCCTAAGTCATTCAAAAATACTGTTATAATATGTTACCATACTTAATAGAATTAGCCCAGGGTTGTTTTTTTCCTCCAGCTTTAGATAAAATATAGCGCATATATTGTCAGGCTTACAAAGAACAGAAAAGAGTCAACCAGAATGACACTGGGGTTAGAACATTTTCCAAATATGAACAATCAACAGCATTTGTATCAATTTTACTTCCCTGTGAGAAGCTTAATTCTGTAGAATTGTGGTTGACTCAGCAGTTAAGATGTTGGGTTTTTCACTTGGAAAGTCAGCAGCTCAGGTCTCAAACCTCACCATGCAACTGGGTGAGTATAATGACCCAGGGTGGGATACAAAACAGACATAGTCACAGAAAACAGGTGAGTCCCCTTTTATTCCTTCACTTTGCTTCCAAGTTCTGAATATCAAAGACAAAATACTCCCACACAAACAGTTACAGGAAGAAGGAAAAAAGCAACACAAACCAGGGAAGATAAGGGCTGGAGAACATCCACAGATAAGTGAACACACACTGGGAAGGATGCCAAACTCAGAGAGGAATCATAAACTAGAGATATTTCCACACTTTGTTTCCAGCATTCGCCTGTACACAGGTCTGTCCTCTTATTCAGTTGTAACAGCTGCAGCCCATGAAGAGGATCAAAGCCCTCTTCTCCCATGTAGACCACGTCTCTCCCTTATCCTCTCCTCTCTGCATGCCCTAGGATGGATAGGGGATGGGCCTGGGTCCTCCTCTGACTGCTCAGCCGGCCTCTGCCCTTCCCCAGCCTCCTCCACAACCTCCAAAGCCACACTTCCACTCCCTGTCGGCTGTTCCTCCTCCCCCTCAGAGTCAGTCTCCACCAGGGGCATGAAAGTGAGCTCCCACCCTCACCTTAGCTCCTGCTAACCTAGCAGTTTGAAAGCATGGAAATGTGAGTAGATAAATAGGTAAGACTTTGGTGGGAAGATAACAGCACTCTGGAATGTCATGCTGGCCCCGTGACTGTGGGAATGTCTTCAGATAGTCATGGTTCAATGGTCTTGAAACAGAGATGAGCACTTCCCCTTGGAGTCAGCAATGACTAGTGGAGTAAAATCCGCAGCACTCCTATGACAGAATTAGAACACAAATATTCACTGAAATTAAATGTTCAGAGACCCAAAATCAACAAAATAAATTACTCTTTTATTCTGTTCACATATAATGAATACAGTAATTAAAATAAAGAATTCATTGCCATTAGATGTGATAATAATCATTAGTTTAGATAGTTTAATAAAAAATGCATAATGAAAACAGGTCCAGTGTTAGGAATAATTTCTGTCCTTCCAATTTTGCTCACTCCTTTTACATTGACTAAAATAGAGGAGTATGTTCTTATTGTCCTCTTATATGAGTTGCAAATATAATAACATGGAGTCTATTAGTATGCACCTCAGGCAGATTAACAGCTTGGCTGTTGGCTTGACTGGAGAATGTAGTGATGGAATGATTGCCAATGGCTACTTGTAGACAAAATATTTAGAACAGGCTAAATCATGGATATTAACTTTGTGTTTGATGTTTCCAGGAGCCGAAAGGATGATTCCATTTGCAGAATATGTGATCTACATTGCAATGAAATGATCTTTCTGTTTTCATAATCATAACATACTGATGCATTGAAATCAAACGTAGTTTTGAAAATATCACGTAGCTTGTCAACTGAAACAAGAAATGCATTGGAACAATATGTGCTGAATAGCTCAGATTATCCCTACGGTTATTCCCATATGTAGTCTTAGCAAAACATTGTTACATGGAATGCTTACTTAGAGCCTTTGTCTAAGCAAACACAAATTTAAAAACACTTGAAAAAAAGGCACAAAAGGATAACTACTTGCTACAGACGTTGAATATCTGGCTAATTCTTGCACTGAATGGAATAGGCAAAGGTAAGATCTTTTGAAATTGTTCATGGTACTTGTAGTTTACATTTCATACATACTTTATCAGGTATATATAATGCAGTAGGTATTATGTATTTTCTCATCATATATATGTTCACAGATACATGAACAATCCTATGGGCAGAATCAGAAAGCACATTAAAATCTACTATTGTAATCAATTGAATTTATTAAGCTTTCTCCCCATTTTATTTACCATTCAGGACTCCTTTCTTCTTCTTCTTCCCCTATGAAGTTTTAACTAAACATAAAAGTTACAGATTTCCATGTCGGTCCATTCTTTTTTTAAATTCCTCCCACCAAAGGATACAGCTGTAAATCTTTCAATGAAACTGAAGAGGGAAAGGAAAAATAGAAACAAAGCTTGTTACAGAATTGACAGCTTTTCATTATGTTCCACTCACTGTAAGCCAAAAAGAACATGTGGCCATCTGTTAATAAATCTCAACAGAATTGCCAACAAGTGTTTAAAATCCCACATTCATGAAAACTTTGATAGGTGTCATTCTGGGAATGGGAGGACAGTGAAGAAGTTCTGTGATTTGTGTTTAAAATAATTTCAGAACTAAGTTTATCCAAATGTTCCTTTCAAAATTAACAAATTAGAATAATGCATAATTAAAAATATGCAGAGCTCGTCTAAACACATTATGCTTTCTTTTTTTGAAGTATCGTGACAATTGATTTGGAATCGAACAAAGATTTGAATGCAAACTCCTACTAGATATTAACTTAAATAAAGCATCTTGTTCTTATTGCCTTGTAAGATATGTTGCAGATTTCACAATTTTTATATTTAAAGTATTACGTATTAAAATTTATAAATTTTAACAAATAACAGTATTAAAGATTACAAAATTGGATGGAAATACTGAAAATCTTAAGTTACTCACTGACCTGATTAACATACAGAAGCAAATGCTTACACTACATGAAATGGAGATTTTTGCCTTCATCACAAATGTTGAGGAGTGAGTTAAACTATGTTCCCGACTTTTATTATTCTGTTTTAGTTACTGTCAGTGATGTAATCCCACAGTATTTCTCCTGACTTTCTGAATAAGCCAGGATCACTTTACAAGTCATAAGATCTTGGAATGAAACTCTCTAAAAGACTGAAGTAACTGATAGAATGTATTGTGACAGTACATTTTCACATTAATAAGGAGTCTTTATGAAACCAGCAACAAGAAGCTGTGTTGAACTGTATGTATGAAGGTATGTATGTATGTATGTATGTATGTATGTATGTATGTAACAATGCTGATTGAAATTCTGGAGGGAGGGAGGAAGAGAAGGAAGGAAGAGAAGGAAGGATAATATTATAACAGAATTGGAAGGGATGTTAGTCTTCTAATCCAATGCCCTCTTCAAATAGAAGACCCTATACCAGAGATGGCGAAACTTTTTGTTGTGGTGTGCCAAAAGTGCATGCGTGTTGGCACCCACAATGCAATGCACTCCGCCCCTGCGCATGTGTGCGCAACACCCCCACCCCACCCCATTACCTGCCCTGTGCATGCACATGCCTCCCAGCTGATTTTTGGCCCATTTGAGGCCATTTTCGCCCTCCTTGAGGTTCAAGGGAGGCTTCTGCAGCCTCAGGAGGCCCAAAAACCTTTCTGGGCCTTCCAGAATTAACGGAAGTGCCTGTTTTCAGGCTCTGGAAGGCAGTTGGAACCCGGGGGATGCTGTTTTCGTCCTCCCGGAGGCTCAAGGAAAGCCTCTGCAGCCTCAGGAGGCTGAAAACAGGCCCATATTTCCGGAAGGCATGTTTTTCAGCCTTACAAGGCTGCAGAGTCTCTTGGAGGGTGAAAACTGCCTCAAATGGGCCGAAAATCAGCTGGGAGGCGCACGCATGTGTAGTGCAGGTAAGTTTGGTTGGGACTCACATGGCCACATAAATGGCTCTGCATGACACCTGTGGTATACATGTCATAGGTTCGCCATCACGGTCCTGTACCATTTCAGATAAATGGCTGTCCAATCTCTTCTTAAAAACCTCCAGTAACGGAACACCCACAACTTCTGAAGCCAACTCTTTTGTTAGGTCTGGGTTGTTGTTTTTTTTGAACAATTTATATTCTTCCAGCAGGACATTCCAATCGTAAGCTTCATCCCACCAAGTTACAGTAATGACAACTATATAATACCTGCCCTCTTATACTAGTACTCCAAATTCACCCTGTTTATTCCCCAAATTTTGAGCATTAGTGTATGGGCATCTGAGTCCTTTACTGCTGACCCTGGATCTCCTATTTTATATCTTGAGTGTTTCTTTCTTGCCCTGACTCTCCACCTCCTTGTTTGATTGGCTGTCTTGGGATTTATATTGGGATTAGGTCCTAAAGACTGGTCCCCTGAGTTTTAGTATAAAGCCCTTCAAATGCAGCCAGTCATTTCCCAAATACAGTCTTCCCACTTCTTAGGAGGTGCAGCCCATCCCTTGCCAGAAGTCTTTCTAGCAGGTAATGCAAGACTGTGATGCATTATAGGCCTACAAATCTGAAGTTCTCTTGGCAGTGCCATCCCTTAGGTCAGTAGTTTATTTCTAAAGTTTTTTGTTTCCTTTGTTAGGTTTGGAACTTTTTTTTGGAAGTAGAGATGAAAACACTATTTTTGCTCTTAACTCCTTAACTTTTTTTTTGCCGAACGGATTATAGTATGTTGACATTGTTCTCAAGTTCATCGTTGTGTCATTCGTCCCCACATGGAAGAGAAGAAATGGATAGTAATCTGAGTGCTTGATTATTTTAGTAAGGCTCTCCAACACATCTTTGAGGGTTTTTTTTTTTATCTTCAGGGAGACAACATACCTCCCTAGATTGATTGTTTGTTTATTTTATTTATTTATTTATTTGTCAATAGCTTACAAGATAATAAACATAAGCATGAATACAGGAAATGGGTACGAATAATTGGAGACAATAGGACAGGGACGGTAGGCACGATTGTGTGCTTATTCATGCCATTGTCCAGTCCGCTGGCAAGGCAGGTGGGCAGAGGGGCAGGCGGCCAGGCGGACGGGTGGGTAAGAGGGAGGGAGAGAGGGATTTAGACAGAAGCAGTATTCAGCAGGTTCTGACCAGTTCTGGAGAACCGGTAGCGGAAATTTTGAGCAGTTTGGAGAACTGGCCAAATACTGCCTCTGACTGGGGGTTTTACAGTATATTTCCCTTGCCACGCCCACAGAATCGGTAGTAAAAAACTTGAATCCCACCACTGGATATAGAAGGATATGAAGGAAGGGAGGAAGAAAGATTTTCCAATACTTGCTGTCAGTTTCCCACAAGGAACTTCTGGAAAGCTGACAGGAATATGGAAGCCGCTCCTGCTCATATTGATGTTTTGCCCACCTGTAGTTATTATGTTTCTTTGTTTAGGTTAGGAAATATGTCTGAAATGAGGACCCAACAGGTCATGATTGGTCCAATTTACATTTATAGCTGACTGGAAAATATTTATAAGCATAAAGGAAAATGCATTTATGACTTGCGGTTTTATAATTAAGAAAAAAAATAAGATAATAGAAAAGAGTGATCTTTTCTTATGATCATAGAGTAAAATATAATTTTAAAACCATAACTGTATTTGCTACAAAGGAAATCAAAAGCTTTTTCTTATTCATTTTTATTTTTTTTCCTGAAATTCTTTCTCTGTCTCTTTATTTTATTTATTCTGTATCGGTTTGTGTTAGGTTTTAGGTTTTTGTGTGCATGTGTGTGTGTGTGTGTGTGTGTGAGAGACAGAGAGAGAGAGAGAGAAAGAGAGAGAGAAGGATAGAGAGAGAGTCGATATAAACCTTGTGTTTTCAGTAATAAAGTCAAAATGTTTTTTACAGGCTTAAAAGAATTCTGCATGTGCCCTTTGTGAATTCTTCAACTTTATTTGAAAACTTTTGATAGATTGTTTTGCAGCAAAGTAATTATTTTCTAATAAATACAAAGCTCTAGAGCCCTCAAGAATATTTAAGCTAATTGAATATGAAGCTACAAATAGATTTATATAATTTCACAGTTCATTTTCAAGTGAGAGTACCTTGGGAAAAATTAGGATCTTTAAGTAAGAACTTTTGTATCATGCACTATTAATTCAGAATTACTGAAAAAGAAGGAAATATTTTTTAGTGTTAATGAATAATTCCTAGATTATATTTATTGCCCTCAAGTGGAAGAAGTGGAAATGAATGAATCTGAAGCTCTTCCAAATAGCTGAGATGGATGAGTATCACATATTAATTTATGGTTATAGTAGAATTTGCTACACTATCTAAAATGAATAAAATTCTAAAAGTTTGTTTTGTTTTAATTGTTAATAATATAATAGTTATCACGCTTGATAGGCTAATTGGTCTCCTAGTTGAGGGGTTCACAATATTTCCAGACAGTGACTTCTATCATGCAACTTTAGGCAATGATACAGATGACCCAAATTGATAATAATTCTGTAAGATTATTATATTTGTTTAATTTACAACAAGGAGATAAAAGGTAAAGGTTTCCCTTCGCACATACGTGCTAGTCATTTCTGGCTCTAGGGAGCAGTGCTCATTTCCGTTACAAAGCTGAAGAGCCAGTGATGTCTGAAAATGTTTCCGTGGTCATGTGGCCAGCATGACTAAACCCCGAAGGCGCATGGAACGCTTTACCTTCCCACCACAGTGGTCCCTATTTTTCCACTTGCATTTTTTCATGCTTTTGAACTACTAGGTTGGCAGAAACTGGGACAAGTAACAAGAGCTCACTCTGTTACACGGCACTAGGGATTTGAACCGCTGAATTGCCAACCTTTCTGATTGATAAGCTCAGCCACTGAGCCACCACGTCCTTTTATATTAAAAGGGCATAAATAAAAATTCATAGATATCATATACTGGATCTAATATTCTCCTAGTCCCTGGGAGAATCTAGCAAGACAATTTACTAAGGAGGGCAGAGGTGATATTCAGCCAGGTTCTGGAGAATTTTTTCTAGAGGAAATTTTGAGTATTTTGGAGAACCGGCCAATACCACTTCTGACTGGCCCCGCCCCCATCTCTTCTCTGCCTCCCGAGTCTCAGCTGATTGGCTGGGTCTTCTTTTGTTGCCCTGCATAGGAGAACGGGGCTGGAAAGCAGGTTAGTGAGGTGGGGAGTGAATGGGGATCTTGCAGTATCCTTCCCCTGCCATGCCTACCATGTCATGCCCACCGTACCACACTATGTCCACCAAGCCACGCCATGCCCACCAAGCCACGCCTACAGAACCAGTAGTAAAAAAAAAATAGAATCCCATCACTGAAGGAGGATCCTTCTTCCCAAGCTTGGGCGCAATTGGAAGCTTGGCTACTGGCTATGGAAGCAATCAAGAAGCCACCTTGAACGAGGAAAGAAGCTGCTGCTCCAACATGGCTCCAGTTAACAAAGGCCCTGTTTTTCTCCCTGTTGGAAGCTGCCTTTTCCACCCTCTAGGTCTCTGGAAGGAGAGGTAGAAATACGGCTCCCATCTTGTCATACCTAGGACAAAAATCCAATCACTGCCCATCTTGGGAAAGTGGAGGTTGGGGCAGTCAAGGTCAGCTCAAATTGAACTTTAGAGCTGGCTCAGATGAATGGAGGGGAGAGGGGGGTGGGGGACCCCTTTTCTCCTGCCTCAAGTTGTCCAGCAACGAATTGGCCGTGTTGAGTTGTCCCTTGGTGAGTTGGCTGTGATGAGTTGGCCACAGGAAGTTGCTGCAAAAATGCAATGTATAGATTGCAAGGCTCAAAATATTAGGTACTAGTCAGAATGCAACCAACAGGTCAAGCCACTCTACTTCTGCCTACTAAGATCACCCACATGTAAATGGACTGCGGCCAAATTGAAACACGTAAGTAGGTGTTTAAGCCTTACTTGGCTTTGTTCTTGTGTTAACAGGAATGTGATTTAATGAATGTTTGTCATCAGCACGGTGTGCAGCAAAACATGACAAAAGAATTAGTGTAAAAAGACGTGATGTGTCAAGTGCACTTTGATACTGATAAACATTTATATTCTCTTTTTTTTAAAGGCTGGTTTTAAAGGCTGAACTTAGCAGCAATATGTTTATATGAATTAGTTTCATTGTCACTTCTTCTTAAGAGGTAGCAACAATGAATCTTCCTCATACTGATCAGAGCATTCATTTCTATCTCAGCCCACGATTATATACAACACTGTTATTGCATTATTATTTTTCATTTGTACTCAATTGATTTGCTGCCAGTAACTTACAGTCAATTTACAAAAAGATATAGGATGATTTATTCTTTTTGTAAAATACTATGCCAGGTTGGGAACAGTTTTTTGAAAGAGAACTTTTGGGATGCTTTTTCTTCTCAAATAAATTAGTTATATTAATAGACCTGTGCCTCAGTTGCCCCTAATTTATTTCAGAGTAACCTTCACCATGTGTATAAATGCATATGTGCATGCTTATATTATGACCAACACATTGCTTTTTCCAGATTTTTTTAAAAAATAGCAATAGCATTAAGTCTTATTATGCTTTACAGCACTCTCTGGGTGGTTTACAATGTAAGTGTTAGTTGCATATTGCCTCCAACAACCTGAATTTTACCAACCTTGGGAGGATGGAAGGCTGAGTCAGGCCTGAACTCCAGACTGTGGACAGAGTTAGCCTGCAATATGGCACTTTAACCAGTGGACCACCAAATATTTGCACAATTTTCAGAAGGACCAATATAATATGCATTTTTGTAATATGTGTTCTTGAAGTAGTTGAATGTTGTTTTTTTATCCTCCAGTTTATTGCCTGATAGAATGTAATTTATTCACTTGCAAAGTGAAAGTACTTTGAAGGCTGGGCCACTCTATGAGATGAATAAATGTGCCTTCTATTTAATACAATGAGTCAATTACAGGTTGCGCTTGCTTTGGCACCCTAAGGATTAATACGACTAATATGTAAGATAAGAAATAGCTCACTTATATTTTAAAGTGAATTTCCAAAGCTACTTGTGGTTCCTGAAACATGGAATAATATCTCCAGAGCCCTTCCCAAAACGTTTAATGAGACAGGTGAAAATTATTAATTACAATCAATGCAGCTCCAAGATATATGGCATCCCTAGGCCACATTGAGTGATGTGAGCCACCTCCCATGAATATGAGGATTTACATTTGAAGAATGATCAATTAAACATCACCTCTGCATAAAGTGACTATGGCAACAACATTTTGGTCCACTAGCAATGCAGGAGCAGTGCAGTGAAATATATTGATTGAAAATTGCTAAGCTTCAGTGCCAAAATACCTAAAATCCTGTGTTAGCAACATATCTAACTTTATTACGATCATTAAACAGCATGACACAATTGGCATTTAAATATTAAAAATATCCAAAACTAACCTGACAATGTCAGGATCGTTAAGAAATGCACATACAATAAACATTAGATAAATGACAATATTAAATCAAATCATTGGTAGGATTCAAAAAAATTTACTACCGGTTCTGTGGGAGTGGCTTGGTAGGTGTGGTGTAGCTTGATGGGCATGGCTTGGTGGGCATGGCAGGGGAAGGTAAAATCCCCATTCCCTCCCCACCCCACTCACCTGCTTTCCAGCTCTGTTCTCCTGTGCAGGGAAACCAAAGATCCAGACAATCAGCTGGGACTCTGGAGGCAGAGAATAGATGGGGGAGGGGCCAGTCATAGGTGGTATTTGCCGATTCTCTGCACTACTCAAAATGTCCGCTATCGGTTCTCCAGAACTGGTCAGAACCTGCTGAATACCATCTCTGAATCAAATGTGATAAAAGGCTTATTCAGGCTAAACATATACAACAAGAAAATAAAATTATAAATCTGAGTAATATACATGTATAATAGCCATATAAAAATATTGTATAAATACATACACGTATATGCACATATACATATATACATGTACGGTATATTCATAAATAAAACAATAAAATTATCCAGAATTTTAAACTTCTACAAACCACTGAGCAAAATACAATATCGTGCAATAGTTGACGTAGCTTGTATACCTCAAAGCCAATGGTTAATGCTTAGCCTGAAATATTTCTGGCTATCCATACTCAGGGAAGCTCAGTTGTTCTTAATTATTTCTTGTCTGATTCTCTATGCTGAAACACAAAACCTGGCAATCTTGCGCGTTATTTCAGAATTAAGTCAGAAAATTGAAATTGTTCATACTGTTGATTGTTGCATCCCATTTTGCTTGTCAGAAGTGGGAACTGGAGCATTCCAAGGTTCTACATAAACACTGGCAATACAGAAGGCCACATTCAGTTAGTTTCTACCTATCCTGAATCTCAGGGACACTCTTGTAATTAGTTGAGACATTTTTGTACCTTCCAGCAAGAAGCATTGAGAGGAAAGCACTACTATGAGCTCAGATAAAAACTCTCTCTGGTTTGTGATGTTAAGTTGTGTAAGATACACAGCTGCTCTCTGCCAGGAGAAAGTAACTGGTATTACCAGCATCTCTTTGACAGTCTATGTCAAACAGATTTCCTTAAGTGTGATACTTGCTTGCTCATAGCCCAAAGATTGTAAGTAAGTGGGGGAGTGGTGGGATTCAATAATTTTTTACTACAGGTTCTGTGGGTGTGGCTTGATGGGCATGGCTTGGTTGGTGTAGGCAGGGGAAGAATACTGTAAAATCTCCATTCCCTCCCAACTCCTGGGGAAGGTTACTGCAAAATCCCTGTTCCCTCCCCACCTCACTAACCTAATTTCCAGGTCCATTCTCTTGTGCAGGGCAACAAAAGAAGACCTAGCCGATCAGCTGAGATTCAGAAGGCAGAGAATAGATGGGGGCGGGGCCAGTCAGAGGTGGGATTTGCTATTCCTCCGAACTATTCAAAATTTCCACTACCGGTTCTTCAGAACTGGTCAGAACCTGCTGAATATACCACCTTTGAAGTGGGGTAAATCCCAGGAGAGACAGCTTGTTACAAAATGCTTGTTTTCACTCTCTTTGAATGTCAGTGGAATTGAAACTATAGGGAGAAGTGTCAGCTTCAACCAGTAGAGTAATACCCTGTTTCTCCAACAATACGGCCTCCCCCAATAGGAAGTCCCAGCATGTTTTATAGGCATGAAATGAAATTAAGCCCCTCCCCCCAAATTAAGGCCTATATTTAAACATGCAAAATGGGGGGGAATGGGGGGGGTTGCCGTTAGGAAGTACTTTTGTTGCACACCTGGATATGGTGCTGCCTGCGTTGACCCCGATACGAAGTGCCCCACCAATGCCGAGGTCAACATCCAAGCCGTCACTGCCCGCCCGCCCGAAGATACAAGAGGGGGGGAATTAAGTCACCCCCAAAAAGACGGCCTAGCCATTTTTTCGGGGCTCAAAAAAAAAGACCCGGCCTTATTATATGAGAAACACAGTACCACTAGCCTCATTCTAGTCTTCATAGTCACTATTCTACCTCCATAATGAAGCATTGGAAATACAGTGAGGAAATTTAAACTAAACAAGTAACAATAATACAACATGGAGGAGGGAGGGAAGGTACCAATTGTGTGCCATATCAGGCTTGGCCTCAAAGACCTTAGCTGCTGCAGGTATATATTGACCTCCTCTGGAACAATGAAATATTAAAATACTGCTCTTCTTCTATGAAGTATTTTCTGAAGCATAAGTAGCATTTTATTTTCACTAGCCTTAAAGATCGCTTCCAGGTATTGAAAATGTAGCATATGTTCAACAGCATGATTGTTAATATTCCAGGAGCATTTAAGGGTGGGTGGGTGGGTGGTTTGCAAGTGCCATTATTTTAATTTTAGAATAATTTATTTCCAGCTGGTTCTCTTTATAATGATGTACGAATGTGTTCAAAGCTCTCTTGAGTCCAGTGGGTGTCCTAGAGAGGATTACTGCATCATCTGCAAAGACCAATAGAGTAATATATCTTCTCTATGCTAGTTGGGTGAATGTGAGTTCAGCTTCTTCAGTTACTCCACCATATCATTTATATAAAAATTAAACAACATGTAGCCATGTTTTGCACCCTTGATATTTGCAATGGGGTTATCAGGTGTCCTTGAGACATGCATCTTGCACTAAGCTCTGTTCCATCATGCAATGCCCAAATAAAAACAACTGTTGACGATCAAGTGTATTATAAAGCTTGTCCCATAGCTTAGTCTAGGATAAAGAGTCAAATACTGCATAAGATCAACAAACTGAATAAAATGGAAGCTTTATTCCGAGAGATGTATTTCTTGATGTTGAAGTAGAAGACGTTGGTCAATTGTTGAATGACCTTTTCTAAAACCAGCTTGTTCCTTTGCCAATAGTCCTTCCTGTTCCATTCGGTCTCATTGAAGAAGGCATTGATAAACTTTACCTATACTATTAAAGAAACATATAGATTAATAATCAGCAGGTCAATCTTTGTTATACATAAACACGATGATTTCTAGACCCCATTGTTTTTTTTAGTATAAGGCTACATTTGTCAATTGCTGTGATCAGTAATGCCAGTTCAGGGATCCATCATTCTGCATTATTTTTAATTATCTCAGATCTAATAGAATTTTCACTTGATGACTTTGCTCACTTACGTTTGGAAATTAGAGAAATTAGACTCCTCGGGTTTTATTGGTTGACAAGAATGCAGCTCTTCCTTGTAATTAAGTGGAGACCTGATAGATACTGAACTGACTTTGTAGAAAATCGCTGCAGTGATTTCCCCATATTTTTGGCAATATAAAGTTGTCCAGTTGATAGGCCAGACCATCTTGCAACAACGCACCAGAAAAAGGATAAATTGTTTGTGAAAAGCCTCCTCTGTTTTAGGGGGCGTGCATTAAGCGCACCAATGTGCCTACTGTCCCTGTCCTATTGTTGTTGTTTTTTAATTTTTCTTATATGTATCCATTTCGTGTATTCATAACTACGTTTATACGTACACCTGTATCTTATAATCGCTTGACAAAAATAAATAAATAAAGTCCATAATGCTTTCATGTCCCCCATTTTCTTTTGCCTAATTAATTGATTGTAGTATGACTTCTGATTAAGCAGTCCTAGTTGCCTTATTTAGATTATTGTTAGCTATTAGGCTTTTTCCTGGCTGCGATACAGTTGGTGCCCATCTATGGTTTTGATGGATGCGTGTAGCCTTCATGTTGCTTCAAAACAAATGTTTCTGAAACTCCTGCAGAAGGTTATTGTGCAATTCCAGATCATCGATTGAGTCAACTGTAGCAAACATACAGCATATGTGTGAAAAGTAGGAAGCATCTAGTTGTTCTGCTATTAAGTTATTGTGCTATTTCATTTTACTCTGCAAAATATTGTAGTTGGGAAAACCTAATGCTTTCCCATTAAATTGGTGTAAGTTTATCAAAGGAGGGATGATTCACATAAATTGAGTGGAAAGAGATTCTTAACAACTTGGGGAGGAAACTGTAAAATGGTAAAAAGAAACCTGTAGAAGATTTCCAGATACCTTTACATTATCAGTAAGCAAACAGTCTGAATTTAGGGACCTATTCAAGATATAAAGATTGAGCTAATTGTTGTTTGAGTCAGGCATACTTCTTCAAAATGTTCAGGTGCTTTGCTTACCTTGTACATAGAAAGGAGTACTATGAACAGGTGCTGCTCAGGTGTTACATCCAAATCATTTCATGGAATGATAGATAAATGTGTTTTTAGGCATTTTATGGATTGCATGCTACTACCCAAGTGGAAAAAAATTCCCACATCTGCAAAATCTTGTTCGGTAAAATGAAATATACCTACAAAGGAACAAAATGGAAACAATCATCTTAGCTAACCAGGATGATAATAGTGTATATGTACAACATTTGCATGCAGCATATTTGCAATTTCATCACATTGAACACAAATTCAGTCAAAGGCTACTTGACAGAACTAGAAAAAATTCATTAAAAGTATTCTCTCTTTAATGTTCAAAGATAAAACAATTTTTGAAATTTCCATTTCCCCCTTATTTATAATTTAAGGTTTTTAACTTTTCAACATTGGTTTTATGAACATTTCCTGACCCTTTTGTGATTTATGAATGATAAAATGATAAGATAAAGGAGAAAATAAACTACAGATAAAAATTACAATTATAATTATGCAATGCTAACCCCATTCATATTTTTGCTCCTCTTTTAATTATCCTCTTCTTTTAATTAAGGTCAGGAAAAATAAAATATGTTTTCTTTTCTGATTGATTCTCACTTATTTTGAAGGAAAAAAGAGTTGATGAATTACAAAAAAAGAAAATAATTTAAAAAAATTTCTCATGGGCAAAATGTTGTATTTGTACACCAATTTCATTACAAGATGCCTAAGCATTGAGTATGAATAATCAAACATCTCTGTTGATCTACAGATGCATTGGCTTCCATATACTTATTAAGCCCTATGAATTCACTGCTTTATCATTTATTTATTTCATGAGGGCAAATTCTTTGGCTAGATTTACTCCAGTTTACTCCACAACCAGCCCTGTTGTAAATATACAATAACCAATCATCAGTGTCACTCTCTATTTTTTTACTTGGAAGCTTCGAGGCTGCCACATTTAGTTCCTGGGAATTTTCGGAGAGGGGATTTCATAGTGAGGTAGAAGATTAGACTCAACAACATTCTTTCTCAGAGAGTCAAGGACATGTTACCCTGCACCTGGAGAAGAGTGTCTGGAGGAATGTCTCCAGTTGGGATGATGATTTGATTGGACCATGGGATGGACTAATGGGTGCAGAGGATGGATTTTTGATTTCCTTTTGGAGAGAGAAAACCTGGAATTCTCAGATTTGGGTTTTCCAGATGTGCCAAAATGACAACTCTAATAAAATGGAACTTTGAGGCAATGCTTGTCTCAGAGTTTATTGGTTTGGAGTTGGTTAGTTGGAACACTGACAATCAGATAACTTCATTATTGGGCATTCATTTGGGATACTTGAGCTATTTTCTACAGAAGAGTTAGATGAGAGTCAAATTGGAAAGAAAAAGTATGTGATCTTAGCTTTTTTTCCTTCCACTTTGTAATGTACTATCCCAACCTCTAGTTCTAATCTTAGCCAATGATAGCCACCTCTTGGGAAGAATATTTTAAGTATTTAGGAAATAATAATAGTAAAAGCTTTCCTACTCATGATGTTCTCAAACATGATGTTCTCAAACATCTTCCTGCATGCAGCTTTATGAAGTGGCTGCTGTATTATAGTTATACTAAGTTTTGTAAGATAAAACACACGGAATTACACCTTTAGTTTACATTCTTTGGTATTGGCACTTCTGCAGTAAATGTAGTTTGTTTTACTCAAGCCACGGCTGATACTGATGCAGTATGCTTTAATTTAAAAAAAAAAAATCCTACCCAATATTTACAAAATAACATTTTAAATTATCATATTGAACTCATGTATATGCAGCCTCCTGCAGCTACATCTCCCTGGAAATTCATATATTTATTTAACAGATTTATATGAACAGGATTCTGGGCAGTGTACAATCCACAAACAAGACAATGTCATAGCTATTAAAAACTTAAAAAAATAATAAAACCAAAATTGTGAAAAAAGAGCATCCATCTAAAGACTGTATAATCATAGAGTCTCCCCATGAGATCCACAAGGTTGCTGGAAAAATATGCTTTCAGGTATTTTAGCGTAAGTAGTGTATACAGATAGTCCTTATTATTACAATTGGGACCAGAACTTCAATTTCTAAGTGATGCAGTGACTTGTGCCCAGTTTTACAACCTTTTAAACCTAATTTCACCCTCCAGCTGCCCAGATACACTCAGCACATCAGCTGTCTCACTAGAGGTAATAAAATATAGGATCACTGCTACACCGGGTTAAAAGGTGCTTATTGCTCTCTCCTTAAAAGGGACTGTAGATCTCTCTGATCATTGTATACTCCAGATCATCCCAACTGACAGGCAGAAACTTAAGACTGCAAAACCTGTGATCAAAACAATGAAGTCTTGGACTAAAGAAACCAAATAAAAGCTACAGGTTGCTTTTATTGCAAGACTGGAGTGTTTTTCAAGCTGCTTCAGTGAACTTGGATGAATTCACTGATATTCTGATAACATATGTTAGCTTCTATGAGGACATGAACTAACAAGAACTTGCATATATATATATAAAAGCCTAGTCCACCACAATACCACTGAAAAAGAAAAATAAGAAATCCAAGAAACTAATATGGTTGCATAAAGAACTCTCTGATAAATTGAAAGACAAAAAGGATAAGAATAAAAAAATGGAAAGAGAGACACATTACTAAAGCGGAACACCAGCATATAATTCAAATGTACAAAAATGAAGTCATTCTAAGGCTCAGAATGAACTAAGCCTTGCAACCAATGTCAATAATAATAATAATAATAATAATAATAATAATAACAACAACAACAACAACAACAACAACGTTTCTTTCAACATGTAAAATAACAAGAAAAAAAAATCAAGGAAACAATTGTCCACTAATGGGAGAAAATGGCAAAGAAGTGACAGGCAGCAGGGAGAAAGCAGAACCGCTTAATTCATTCTTTGAGTCTGTCTTCATGAAAAAAGAAAAAAAATAGCCCAACCTACAAAAAAACAGAACCATAAAGAACAGACTAGGAATACAAATTAAAATAGACAAGAAAAGAGTAAAACAACATCTGTCCACCCTAGATGAGTTCAAATCACCAAAGTACTGAAAGAGCTGGCAGACATAATCTAAGAACCATTGAACCATATCTTTCAAAGATCCCGGTGTACCAGGGAACTAAGAGACAACTGGAAAAGTGCTCACATTTTTCCCACCTTTTAAAAAAAAGGGGGGCGAGAGAGAGATCCAGGAAACTACAGACCAAACAGCAGGGCATCAATACCCGGAAAGATCCTGGAAAAGAAAGTCAAGCAACAAATCTTATTTCCTTCTTTGACAAAGCAAATAAATTAGTGGACCAGTGAAATGCTGTGGACATAGAATATTTGGATTTCAGTAAGGCATTTGACAAAATAAACCGCAACCTACTTCACAGTAAGTTAGAAAAATGTGGGGGAGACAGCATCACCACCAGATGGATTCATAACAGGCTGACAAACCACACTCAATGTGTAGTCCTTGTTGTTACTACATGAAGAAAAAAATCATTCTAGCACAGCAGTAGACTAGCCCCAAATTTAAAACTGAAACGGCTGTGAAAGTCTGACTCACGGACGAACACAATACAGAAGCCTGATGATGGCAGATGAGATTCTGCCGAAACGTTGCTACAACTTTAAAAGCACAACTATAATGACGTGGTAAAATACCCGAACAAAGCTGAATACCATATATATATATATATATATTTATTTATATATATATATATATATATATATAGAGAGAGAGAGAGAGAGAGAGAGAGAGAGAGAGAGAGAGAGAGAGAGACATACAGACATACAGACACACACACGCGCACATATACATGTGCGTGTCTGTGTGTATTATAAATGCACACTAAAAGCAGCCTGACAGAAAGCAATGGATTTTAAAATATATAGAATGTGGATGGTGTTCAATTAAAAAAAAAAAGCTGTCAAACTGGGAATTGAAAAAATGAATTAGTTTTTTTGAGTAGAATATTCCAAAAGTAAAGTGGAAGAGGGAACAAAGTAAAATCACCTACCTGTGAAATCCTACAGTTAAAAATATCTCTGTAAGCCATATAGAAATCATTAAAAAGCAGTTTACTGTAGTTTTCTTCACCCTATAGATATAGATATAATGAATTGATTATATTTGGGAACTAGCAGTTAAAGAACTTTGTTTTGTGACATGCTAGAGTTGCATAATGACTGATTCCCAGAATGGTAAGACTCGTGCTTTGAAACCATCATCTTCAGTTTCAGGCAGCTGCCAAAGATTTTGAAAATTAAGTGTAGAGCAATTCAAACTAATGACAACAGGGAGAACGAGCAGCGTGAGAGAGTTGACAATGAAGATATTGAAATGGTAGATGGCTTCTGCTTCTTAGGATCAACCTTCAATGGTGAAGGAAGAAGCTGTCAAGAAATACCTTGCTTGCAGATTAGCATTTGATAGAGCCTGCTATAGCTGTCTCAGAAACGCATGCAGATACTGTGTTGTGACTATTTCTATAAACATCAGAATATTACAAGCCATGATATTCCCTGAGATACTCTATGGAAGTGAAAGTCGGGTTTTGGGAAAGCAACACAGGAAGATGTTTTCAGATTTGATGTTAGAGAAGAGTCTCAGAATACATTGGGACATCAAGAAAATGAACAAAATACTAATCGATTTGAAACCCAAATGAATAGTTCCAAATACCCTTCATATTTTATTTCATCTTTTTATTTTATTTTTAGTTCATCATTTTGTGAAGACTTCTTTCTCTAGAAAGGGCTCTAAAGCTGGGTAATGTGGAAGGAAGGAAAAAAAAATAATGAACACAAGCAAGGAGGATGAAATCAATTACAATAGCAATTGATATTGTCAATTGACAAGATTTCTATAATGAGTGATTCCCAGATGGGCAGATGTTCATGAAGAGAATATGTTGCTGCAAAGAGTCAGTAATGATGGCACATAGTCAGTCCAAGAATCTGACATTTTTTGCAAGATGGAGATGAGAAAAGGGTTGTTTTTATTTCTGTACTTTTGAAACATTCTTCACTGTCATAGCTCCACTCAATACTAAGCATCAGGGTAATTGCTGTGAAATTGGGTTGGGTTTATTGCAAAGATTTATCACATATCGTCATTTCATCCAATTTTGCCTCAAAGGTAGGTAGAAGTTGTCAATGAAGGTGCACCATTTCAGATCAGGAATTCCTGCAAAATGGAAGGCATTGTGTGTAGTCAGCTATCCACAGCCACACTGACATCTCATTCAATATTACAGACAAGCCATTGCTTCGAATCAATGCATCTTTGGAGCTATTGCTATTTAGTTACAAAACGAAGTCTAACTAGTGAAGACATTGAAATAGTTCTGTCCAGAAATATTTCCATGTAAATTGCCTCTTATATGCAATTTTTCTTATTTCATAGAGAGGCACGTCAACACAATATCAAATGAATCGGCTCTTGTCAAGCTACGGTGGATTCCAGTACCGTATACTCAAAAGATCCCTAAAGTGCGGTGAATGACTATCTATTAGCACTTAACAGATTCATTTCCAGATACCCAAATGCTATAAAAAATGTCACATATAAAACACGATAAAACTTCTTCTTCTGTTGTCACAAACAATCTGGGATAGTTTTATGACTGTTTTATATAATTATATGCATGAATCAACTCATAAGCTAAACTTGTGACTAGGTATGACAGGGGAATTTCTATCCCTACAGTATTCCAACTGCAAAGAAATGTAGTTAATTTGTAAATCTTCTATGTGTAATTACCAGATTCTAAATGGTACAGCCGAGATAACTGATCATTTCAGTAATTCTCCAAGTCAAGTGGAATGGTTTCTTAATTTTCATTCTGGGTTCTCAGCTGTTAGTATTTAATCAACAAATTGGGAGCTCACTCTTTTCTTTATTAAGTAACAGACAATTATCCAAGAACTAAATAAACATTTTGTTCTTTTAAAAACACCAGCAAATTTCAAGAGCTGGTATGGCATATAGCCAAATAATCTGCACATAAAGCCATTACCCTTAGAATAAAGAAAAGATTATAGTGACAAATCGTTTTTTTTAAAAAATAGTTCTTTGTTTCAGAAAGTTGTCTTTTTTAAAAAAAAATCACTTTATTTTGACTATTTAATGTTTACCCTACTATTTAATGCACAATCTTTCCCATGGCTGTGAAAAATATATAAATTGAATTTTCCTTTTTAAATAAATGTACATATGTTTCTTTTGAGATATTTTTGTTATTTTTTTCTTGATTTTGCTTTTGAATTTTCCTTTGTAAAGCAAAAAATTATAAACATAAGAACTTTTGTAGAATCCAAACTGGGTTGGTCACTGGGACAACACTGGGTTTTGTCTTCTGAGCTTCTGGAGACATGCTGGAGCCCATCTTCAAAGAACTCTCTAGAAGAGCTAGAGCCCATCTTCAAGGAACTTCTTTCTAGAAGAGGTGGAGCCCATCTTCAAGGAACTTTTCTCTGGAGACCATCTCTAAGGAATGTCTCTCTAGAAGAACTGGAGTCCATCCAGTTCTTCAAGGAACTTCTCTCTAGAAGAGGTGGAGCCCATCTTCAAGGAACTTCTCTCTAGAAAAGGTGGAGCTCATCTTAAAAGAACTTCTCTCTAGAAGAGCTAGAGCCTATTTTCAAGGAACTTCTCTCTGGAGCCCATCTCTAAGGAATGTCTCGCTAGAAGAACTGGAGTCCATCCAGTTCTTCAAGGAACTTCTCTCTAGAAGAGGTGGAGCCCATCTTCAAGGAACTTCTCTCTAGAAAAGGTGGAGCTCATCTTAAAAGAACTTCTCTCTAGAAGAGCTAGAGCCTATTTTCAAGGAACTTCTCTCTGGAGCCCATCTCTAAGGAATGTCTCTCTAGAAGAACTGGAGTCCATCCAGTTCTTCAAGGAACTTCTCTCTAGAAGAGGTGGAGCCCATCTTCAAGGAACTTCTCTCTGGAGCCCATCTCTAAGGAATGTCTCTCTAGAAGAACTGGAGCCCATCCAGTTCCTCAAGGAACTTCTTTCTGAAGAGTGTGTGCTGCTCTGTGTATGGTATATACAGTGCCTGTTGAAAGAGGCTTTTTAGGTGTCATTTGGGGTGCTTTTAAGTCATTCTGCAAAGAGATTGAGCAATGCTTGTAATGTTGAATATGCAGAAACTACCACACATCAGGGTATATGAGTCCAGAGTGCTCCCTCTGGAAATCCTAGCTGGGTTCATTTTCTTGCAACTCCTAGAGTGTGGGCACATTTTTGTGCTCTTTTGAGGAACAAAGGCAAGGTTTCTCTATGTAAAAGATTATTATTTTTTGGTTGGGAGGGCTCAATGCTGCTTATTCTGATAGCCAATTGCATATTGCCCTCCTGGAATAAATTCTACTTTCATACCTTATCCCTGGTTCAGAAAACTGTTGTGTATAATTCTATAGAGGAAGGAAGTAGGAAAGAATTCTAAGTGTATTGTATGGCTATCATATCTGAGCAAAAAAAGCAGTACAGTGAGACTCCTCCCTGCTGCCCTCTAAAGGGTTTCTGGATATTTGCAGCCCAGGCATGTATAATCCTTGCCTGTAGTCCTTGCTTGTAGTCATACATGCATACGCCTTAGTGTATCCCCTTACTTTTAAATTAGCTTTAACTGCAACAGAATTTTAATAGATCATAGAAGCATGATTTAATAGAAGCATTGCAGAAACCTCTGAATTCAGGGGAGAAGGAAAACATAAAAAAGAAACTTATAATTGTTAGAAAAAATACAAAACACTATAACACAATTACAGATAGGAAGGGCAAAGACAGGGTGGAGGAAAGGGGGCATTGGTTATTAATTGATCAACTATCTTCATTGTGCCTCTGGGGCCCCAAGCTAATTGTCAGAGCCAGGATTTCAGGCCAGAGGTGGTATTTCAGCAGGTTCTGACCAGTTCTGGAGAACTGATAGCGGAAATTTTGAGTAGTTTGGAGAACCGGCAAATATCACCTCTGACTGGCCACGCCCCCATCTATTCTCTGCCTCCCAATTGGCTGAGTCTTCTTTTGTTGACTTGCACAGGAGAATGGAGCTGGAAAGCAGGTTAGTGGGGTGGGGAGAGAATAGGGATTTTGTAGTACCCTTCCCACAGGAGTGGGGCGGGAATGGAGATTTTGCAGTCTCCTTCACCTGGAATGGAGTGGAAATGGAGATTTTGCAATCTCCTTTCCCTGCCACGCCCACCAAGCCATGGCACACTCACCAAGCCACACCACACCCATCAATCCAAGCCCACAGAACTGGTATTAAAAAATTTTTGAATTCCACCACTGCTTCAGGCTCTTACAAAAGATCAGGAGGGTTGGCGCCCAACCTCCCATCAGGAAACAAGATCTTCCAGAGGGCAGGTGCCAAACATACAACAATAAAAGAAAAAAGTTCTACTGCAGATAATAAAAAGGCAGAAATCTGATTACAAAGCACTAGGTTTATGATTATTACAATCATGTGTTTACGGTATTCCTGTAAAATATATTAAACTTTTATGAAAATGTTTGACAGCACCTGCAACCTTTATAAAAATAACAGCAGGAAATAAAGGTCAGTTGATACTTTTGAAACCACTAGGAATAGAATTATTATTAAGATCTACATTTCATTTTTAAAAGAATACCACGTAAACAGTATTTTAGTTCTCTATGTTCACCAAATTTCACTTGTATAATATTATATGCTCATTTACTCTGAAATAAAGGGGGAATCCCTGTTAGTTGGATATTTTCCCTTCATTTTTTAAAAAATGCTGATTTATAATTATACTTTGCTGATTTGAATAACCTAAGTGCCAAAACTCACTGCACCAATATTGCTAAAAAGGCTTTAAGAGTTGTAAATCTAATTTTACAAAGCTTCTCCTCTGGTAATACTGATTTGCAAATTAGGGCATTCAAAACCTTTGCTAAACCAATACTTGAATTCAGCTCTGGTGTCTGGAATCCGCAGTGTATATCAGACATAAATATAATTGAGCAAGTCCAGAAGTATTTTAACAGAAGAGTACTACATTCATCTGATCTCAACAGAATACCCTACAGCACCAGACTTGAGATTCTAGGCTTAAACAGCCTTAAACTACGCTAAGATTGGACTTAAGCATAGTACATAAAATCTTATGTTACAATGTCTTACCAGTTAATGAATATTTCAGTTTTAACCACAACAACACAAGAGCACACAACAGATATAAACTTAATATAAATCACTCCACACTTGATTGCAGGAAGTACAATTTCAGCAACAGAGTGGTCAATGTCTGGAACCCACTACCTGATTCTGTTGTCACCTGCTCAAACCTCCACTCCTTTACCCTCAAACTAACCTCTATTGACCTCACCCCGTTCCTAAGAGGTCTGTAAGGGGCGTCCATAAGTGCACAATCGTGCCTACTGTCCCTGTCCTATTGTCCCCAATTATTAGTTCCTATTCCTTATATTTAAACTTATGTTTATTTTTATTTCTATTGTATTGTAAGCTTTTGAAAAAGTAAATAAATAAAAATAAATAAAATAAAAAATAATGCTGAAAGAAGATGTTAGGAAAAGATAAGGCTTTGACACAACGTGACTGGCAGTTGGGTTTTCTAATCATAGAATGGAAGCTGTTTGGAATTTTTTCATTTTTCTTTTTGCCTGGCACATACCTGAAAATTTGAGAATGAATGTCCATTGTAACAATGCTTTTATTATTCCAGAGGAATCTGTGCTGATAATATACTGTGCAACTCTTATGTCCCCTTGTTAAGTCATTTGTAGAAATGTTTAAAAACACTAGACTTAGAAAAGCCTACGGTATGCAACAAACACACCTTTCTCCAAGTAAACATAGATTTTTTTTTAGCACAATCATTCAACCAACTGGAAAACATGTTAAAATGTGATATAAAAATAATAAAACAAAATTTAAAAATATACAATACACTACAATACATTCCAGAAGATTGGAGAAGAGATAACCAATTCTTATTTTTAAAAGCCTTTAAAAAAAGTGACCCAGGAAACTACAGTACAAGCAGCATAACAATAATATCTGTAAAATTCAAGAGTTGCCTGTTAAAGGACTTAGATAAAAACAGTTTGATTAATAGAGGCCATCATAAAATCATTGAAAATAAAATCCATCTTGTAGTAGGGCTATCCATCCAACTCACATTTTTCAATTTTACAAAACAGGAAACTACGGTCAACTTTATCAAATACCTTCAGTATTCACTTTGTCAATAAAAGCAGTAACAATAGTCTGGTGTGACTTATTTTCAACAATTTTATGCTTCTACAAACCTGTAAAGCCATGGAAGATGAAAACAGGTATGGAAAAAGAAGGAAAGTTTTCCAAAAGACGTCTGACCTCAGAAGAAATTTCCAGATTTAAATTCATTATATTAAAGGACAGCAAAGGACATATAAGTAAATGATTCAAAGAAGATCAAAGAGAAATGGAGGGACTATACTAAAATAGTATAGAGATGTTACAATCCCAGATACCTGTAGTAATAGAAAATGAAGTTAGATCCTGTCATCAACAAGATATAAGACTATAGGACACGATAAAATAACCACAGAAATATGGGATGTATGAGAAGAAGAATCAAACAAAGGTCTAACCAAATTATACTAACAAATCTAGGGAATGCTTCACTGCCCACTAGATTGGAAGAGATCAATCCATATTACAGTACCAAAAAAAAAAAAAACAACGAAAGAAACTTAAAACAGAGTGTGCAAACTATCGTACTACATCCTTCATTCACATGCCAGCAAAATAATGCTTTAGTATCATTCAGTGCAGATTAGAGCTATACATGAAAAACAAATCCTAGACTAGGGGTGTCAAACTCAATTTCATTGAGGACTGCATCACGGTTGTATTTGACCTCGGGGGGACTGGGGTAAATGTGGTTTGATACCACTCGTGTTGGGGGTGCCTATGGGGGCCCAAGTGTTCTGCCAGTGAAAATGGGCTCCCAAGTTCTGTTTCTGGCTGTGACAGCTGCCTGCAACCCTTTGGCATGGCCCTCCTGAGCTCCATTTTTGCTGGCAGAGGCACTGTGTACCGGTCCTTCATGGTTTCCCGGATGGCACCATGGGCCAGATCCATCCTGCAGGTCTTGAGTTTGACACCCCTGTGCTAGACAGTCAAACTGAATTTGTCATGCCCCTGATAGAGCCTGACTCTGAGGGAGAGGAGGACCAGCCAACAGGGAGTGGAAGTGTGGCTCCGAAGGTTGTGGAGGTGGCTGGGGAAGGGCAGAGGCTGGCTGGGCAGTCAGAGGCCCATCTCCTCTCCATCCTAGGGCACGCAGGGAGGAGAGGATAAGGGAGAGATGTGATCTACTTGGGAGGAGAGGGCCTTGATCCTCTTCATGGGCTGCAGTTATAACAACTGAATAAGAGGACAGACGTGTACAGGCAAATGCTGGAAACAAAGCGTCGAAATATCTCTGGTTTATGGTTCCTCTCTGAGTTTGGCATCCTTCCCAGGGTGTGTTCTGTTTTCTGTGGACGTCCTCCAGCCCTTATGTTGGCTGGTTTGTGTTGCTTTTTTCCTTCTTCTTGTAACTGTTTGTATGGGAGTTTTTTGTCTTCCGTCAAGAATATTTGGAGCTTGGAAGCAGTGAAGGAATAAAAGGGGCTTCACCACCCTGGGTCATCACAGTTAGATAAGTCCAAGAAACAGACATATTACTGATGCACACTGGATAATTGAGAAAGACATACATAGAAAACCAACAAGAAGCCACTTAACTTATTAGAAAAGGCTTCAATTGTATTATTTCTGGAAAGTGTTCAGAAAAATTGGAATTCAAGAACATCTTATTGTCTTTATGGGAAACTAATATACAGAGCAGGAATTCATAGTATAATCAGAATACGGTGAAATAAACTGTTTGCAGATTGGCAAAGAAAGTTTACAAGGCTGTAAAGATTTTTTTAATCTGTTATCTTTGAGTCAGTCTGGACTGCTGGTCAAGTCCCTGCAGTTAAATACTCTCCACTTATTGTTTTCAACCCATATGCTTCAAATAAATTAAAGGAAACCAGATTGGAAGAAGATGAGTGTGGGTTAAAAGCAGGGGAAGAAACATCAGTAACCTGCAATATGCTGATAATTCTACTCTGAAAACACAAATAGTAAATAACAAAGGACAAATGGTCAAGAAATACACAACAGACTACCACTCGATACTGCAGGTATTAATAGCAATAGCACTTAGACTTATATACTGCTTTACAACCATCTCTAAGTGGTTTACAGAGTCAGAATATTGCTCTCAACAATTTAGGTCCTCATTTTACTGACCTTGGAAGGGTGGAAGTCAACCTTGAGCCTGGTGAGATTCATACTGCCAAATTGCAGGCAGCTGGCAGCCAGCAGAATTAGCCTGCAGCAGTGTACTGCATTCTAACCTCTTAATGCCTTGGAAATGATATTTATATGCCCCGATAAAGATCACAACAGTACAATAATAATATTCTTTGTAATACTCTATGAAAGTTAAAGTTGGACTTTGAAGAAGCAGGGTAGAAAGAATATTGATGCTTTTGGACTTCGGTGCAGGAGAAAACTCTTGAGGCTACCTTGGGCAGCCAAGCAAATATACAAATGGTTCATTGAACAAATCAATCCAGATTTGTCATTTAAAGCCAGTGCTCAAACACTCCTACGTTATATGAAAACTTAGCTCTTTGGGAAAAGTTTTAATGCTGGGAAAGGTAGAAGGAAAGGGAAGAAAGGACAACCAGTGGAAATTGTAGGAACTCGCTTACAATAGCAAATCCCCAATCAGTTTTATCCTGAGTATTTATGAAGACAATCCCTCTTTTACTGGCCCCTCTACTGGTGGTCCTATTGAAATAACTCCCTTCTTTAATTCTTAGATTGGATGCATTTCATACAACTATACAATTAGTGAAGCACCCCTTTTGATGACTATGCACAGACGTAACAACCATATCATAATAATACCGAGAAGCCCTCTGTAGTTGTGGTTGTAGTAGCAGTTGTTGTAGTAGTTGCTGCTGTCACCTTAATAAAAGTCAGGGCAATATGTTTTTACAATAGTACATCTTTTAAAAAGTCCACACTATCAGTACATAAAGATAGATGGAAACGATGATTGCTTGGGGGAAAATTTTTGGATATGGGATTGATTTAGAAAAATGGCAAAAAATTGTGGTCTCAAAATTATAAAATGACAATGTCAACTGCATATAAAGAAAATTTGTATAAGATGTTTTACAGCTGGCATTTTTCCCCGATGAGACTTGTGAGAATGTTTAAGAATAAATTGGATAAATGTTGGAAGTGTCATCAGATACCTAGTTCATATTACCATATGTGGTGGACATGCTTGGACGCAAAGAAATATTGTACTAAAATCCACACATGGTTGGAAAAAATGATAAAACGACATATAGACTTTAAACCAGAGATCTTTTTATTGGGAATTATACTGGAAATATACAACAAAGAGTTGAAATATGTGACTGTAAATGTACTAACAGCGACTAGGATTGTATTTGCTAAAACTTGGGAAAATGATAAAATACCTATGCAGGAGGAAGTTATTAAGAAAATTATGGACTGTGCTGAAATGATTAAATTGACATTTGAAATTAGAAAACAAGAAGATAAACAATTTTATATGATATGGGATCTGTTTTATCAATGGTTGGACAAAAAGACATGGTAATGTAATAGACTAAATAATTTTGTGATAGAAATTTAATAGATTGATATAAGACATAATATAGACATATCTAACCATTGGTTGAAAGTATGACATAAATTTTAAGATAAAACTTGCAACATCTCGTATAAAATGATGGAATAAATAGTTTAGTCATGGATGATTAATAACTGATAAATATACAAGCATATGTTAGTTCAACAATGTGAAAATTGATATAAATTGTGAGTAAATGACTACAAAAGAATAGCACAAAAGATTTGTAACCAACTCACACACTGTACGTATATAAAATGGAAGATGTTTATGTTTTTATGTTTTTAACGTGTAAGTTTGTTTTTAAAAATAAAATTTCTTTTTTTTAAAAAAAGATAGATGGAAATAATACGATTGTCATCAAGTCCCCAGTACTGACATGTAATTATTCATATCTGTAAGATCAGATGAGCTTAACACTTTTATATTGATTTACAATTGATGCAATTATAAATTATGTAAATTATATTATGTTTGCATGTGGTTTGGGTTGATTGGCTTGTATTTGAAATGCTTGCTGTTTTCCTTCTTCATTTTTTTTTTTCGAGGGTGGGGGGAAGAGCTCTGTACATGAAAAGATAAATTTCCCATTTGAAATAGTTTTCCTGAAACATCTGCCACCAGAATGTGTCTCTAGAGCTAAGTTATGATGGATGAATTTTTGACAGGTAATTGGAATTCAGATCAGATACAGACAGATTTAGTAGTGAGGAATTGCAGTTTATTAAAATCACTATTGACTTATAGAGCACCCCCTCTGTTGTTGTTTTTTTTAATGTGATCCTGAGATTGATTACTTGGACTGATCACTTGAATGTAGTGGTATCCACAATCCAAAAATGCCTCAAAAGTACAGACCATATTTAAGTCATTTTAGCACATTTTCCTCACAAGTTATGTTTTTCATGTTGCTTCCTTGTTATATCTGTTGTGGTCCACCAGCAGCCTGTACAGACAGCAGCAGAATTGGACAGTGGGGAAGAACAGGGACCAGTCCGGGAGTCTGGGGAGGACTCGGACGAGGGTTCTGCGTCTGATGCAGAGGTGGGGCCAGGACCATCTAGGAGTGGGGTGCTGACTCCGGAGCTCCGAATCTGACAGCAGTGAGGAGGAACAAGGGGAGCCTGTTCCCAGTGTGCATGTGCACAGAGGTGCCAGAAGGCAAGAGCAACTAAGACAAAAGGGGTGACTCAGGAGTAAGGCTTGGAGGTGATTGCCCCTCCCATAAGATATAAAGGAATGGCAAAGGGACAGGAATCTTTGCAGGAAGCAACATTGTTCCCTTTGGTCGGTTTGGAATCTGAAAGCTCCATGGTGAATTTATGCTCCATTTGATTTTGAAAGACTAATTGGTACTTTAGTTGTTGGCAGCACTTCCAGAAAGATAAAGGTGCGTTCTTATCAGACTTCTTCCAAAGGACTTTGGCAGACTGCAATGGGACTATTTATAACTGGTTGAGACTCATTACAAGCTGTGAATGATGATAATTCACAGCCATTGAATTACAATAAAAGGGTTTTGGATTTAACATGTGTTTGTTGGTGTCTCAGGAAGCCTTGGTCAGAACAATATCATTGAAAGTACAATTTGTTCTGACAGCAAAACATAAAAACATTATGAGGCAAAGAAGAATAGGGGTAACATGAATTCTGGGACATTAGCATGGGAGGCATACTACCCAATATATGGGAAATATGAACATCTCAATCAATACTCAAAAGGTTAAGTTTAGGATTAGGATTTTGTCGAAGGGTATTTTTACCTACTATGCTGTCTTTCCTCCATTCTTTGACAGAAAGAGAAAACTAATTAGCATACACTTTCCCAGAATTTATATTTTGTTCCTGCTGCAATCAATTTGTTAGCCTTTAAATACTGCAAAACCTTTCTCACTTTTCTCTTTAATGTACATATGTCTTCCCGATGGAATAAGAAAAAAAAAATGCTTCTAAGCAAACTAAACGAGTGCCAAAAAGACAAGTTGAATAGTTGTCAGGCCATGATAGATGGGATTAAGGATTTGTGGGTGAAGACAAAAGACCTGGAGCAATATGCATCACATTATGCTTCAAGCATCATCAGGTTTCCATTCGGTTGATGTATAAGATTTTATTTTGTCAACAGTCTGATCTCATATATTTCCAAAGTTGGACACGTCAGTAATCATAGGTCAGGGGCTTTGTTATTGCTTCTTATAGAAAGAGTGGGGGAAATCAATATTACATGATAAAGCTAATATGACAGACTTAAATGCACAGAATTAGTTTGCTTGTTGCCTGAACAATTTTAGCTCTGTGAGTGTCAAATTTAAATAATAAAATGACACATTGTATTCATTTTAGATACAGGGGTTGCCATCAAAACAGTATTTTAATGAAAATGTATTAAATTCATCTTTCCTTTGCCATCAACGTAGGTGTCTATGTAGAGATTTTGCACTGAAAATGTGGAGCCACGTAATCACTTTGGGTTATTTATTTTCTGAACTGTTACTATCAGCTAAATAGAATTGATTGTGGGCGCAGCACAGCTGAAAAGCCCACAGAATATTCTGGTAATGTTTATTTTAGGAATGAAAACTCTTTTGGGTATGGTCATTCTAAATAAAGACATAATAATGGCATCGTAACAAACTGTATTGTTCTCTGTACAAAAGTTTGAGGCTGAATTTTGCTACATTGTTATAACTTACCTGCCAGAAAATATATATAATTAAAATATTTTAACTGAAGCACAATTACTTAATATCCAGTATCGCCTATGTTTGTATAGTTTCTTCACTGCTAGCACTATCATAGTGAAATCTCGTTTATTTATTTTGCATTTATGATACCAGAGTTGTGGCCAAAAGGAAAGAAAATATTTCTTTTCACATAATTAATTTAATGGGTTTCAGCTATTTACATTAATAACCTCTTCTATATGTCTTTGAAGATTCTCAGACATTCAGGTCATGTTGTTCCAAAGATGCTTTTGTCCAGTTGTTTTTTCCAGTTATTCTTTCAGTTTTTGTCCAGAAAAATCAAATTGCCTCTTGAAAAAAACCCCTTTGGGACAACCATGTTCTGGATGACTAAGAATCTCTGTAAACATTTAGTGATACAGAGCTTCCTAGATGAAAAGCGAAATGTCTTTAAAGAAAAACCAGAAAGGGCAATTTGTGAGGTCTTTATTTTAGTAGAGTTGGTGTTCTTTTTTTCTGGACAACAAAAACAGGAAAGATGGCATAGACATTCCATCTTGGGGAAGGATAGTCCCCAATTACAATTACCCTCGTTCAATTCTGGATTGCTAACTGTTCTACATACATTCTCTTGCTCCCGTATTGGTTAGATCAGCATGTTTAACAATATTCTGAACCTTTAAGTCATCCAATCCAGCACACTGTGCAAATTCAGTCCCTACTTCCTTTTCCAGTGGTGGGATTCAAATTTTTTTACTACCAGTTCTATGGGCGTGGCTTGGTGGGTATGCCATGGCTTGGTGGGCATGGCAGGGGAAGGATACTGCAAAATCTCCATTCCTTCCCCACTCCTGGGGGAAGGTTAGTGCAAAATCCCATTCCCTTCCCACCCCACTAACCTGCTTTCCAGCTCCGTTCTCCTGTGCAGGGTAACAAAAGAAGACCTAGCCAATCAGCTGGGACTTGGGAGGCAGAGAATAGATTGGGGCGGGGTCAGTCAGAAGCGGTATTTGCCAGTTCTCCGAACTACTCAAAATTTCTGCTACCGGTTCTCCAGAACTGGTCAGAACCTGCTGAATACCACCTCTGTCCTTTTCCGATGATTCTCACCAACTCTTTGTGCATATAATGTCTTTGTTGTTATATGCATTATCAGCTTTATTTTGGGAAACAAGGGCTGGGTTCCATTACACTATCCAAATAGTGTATGTGGGATAACAATTTAAAATTAATTGTTTAAAAAACAAAAGCAGGAGATCATCTGTTGGACAATGTGAAAAAAAAATATATCCACACATGGACTCATATTGATAGACAACACACTCAGGAACCGAAGGTTAGTGCATATAAATTACTTTTGCTATCAGGGGATGCAAATTCTGAAGAGACGGGCACTGATACTTAATAAACGCAGAAACAGTAAATAATTAACCAGTAGTTAATGCATAATGAGTCTTTGTATATACTTTTAATAATTATCATTGCATTTTAAAGAATCACATTTCTTTTTGGATTATTGCATTCTGCATATTCATCAATTCTTTTGAGAATTTAATTAGACAGTATACGTGGCATCTCCTGAATATAAATAGAGATTTTAATTTTATAGAAGTGATATAGTTAAAACAAGCAAATATACAGCCAGTGCATCTAAGGATGCACAGATGTCACAGCAAGGATTATCTCATTTGTGGAAGAATTGTTGCCTGAGGAAAAAGATCTATAGTCCATTTAGAAATCTACCGATGATTCATGAGGAGAAGCCACAATGATTAATCCTAAAAGCAACTCAGCAAAGAAATCCCTACAACACATTTTTTTTCCTGTGAAATTAATGTGAATTGTGTCTGATTAAAGATAGTATATACATTTAAAATAACAGCAGCAGAAACAACAACATTGACAGAATCATCCTTTGGGGTTGATAAGATAATACTAGAAAGTCATATTCATAACTGTAAAATAATTCAGGGCAGAGGGGAATGTATTAGCAGAAAGAAAGCTGAAGGTCATGACAGTTACATTTTCTGGTGTCTTGGTAATTATAATGGCAGCTGTCGTGTAGCATGCTGTATCAAATCAAGAAAAATCTCCTTTGAGTCTAGTTTGACTGTCAGTAACTTGCTGGACCCATCCATGTAATTTTCTTTACAACAGTATTGTACTGTGCTTCAAAAGTATCAATGAATTCTTCAATCTGATGAAAGTTCGGTTGAAATCTCCCTCAGATTTCCTTCATGAGGTATGGTGGATGTTCACTTGTTTCTAAGATCTAGAGCTCTTCTATATCTCTCTTTACCTGAGTCACCTTAATAGAGGAAAAAGGCATCCATAAGGTGTAGGGACAATTAATTTAATGAATTATTCATTACCTTTAAATGTACCTTTAATGTACCTTTAAATGAATATGGAACAATCATATCATCTGTATTCTAACGTTTTCACTGTGGGGAGAAAAAGCAATACGTCAAGGCACTTGAGATGCACTATTTTATAGTGGCTTTGATAAATATTTTTCAGAAAATTTTATATGTATGTATGTATGTATGCATGTTATTCAGCTTTTTTCAGGTATTTTCCCATGTTATCATAGTTGTGCTTTTAAAGTTGTAGCGACGTTTGGGCAGAATCTCATCGGCCATCATCAGGCTTGTGTATTGTGTATGTGTATACATACACAAGCCTGATGATGGCCGATGAGATTCTGCTGAACTGTCGCTACAACTTTAAAAGCACAACTATAATGACGTGGAAAAATACCTGAACAAAGCTGAATACCATACATATAAATACCTGCAAAAATGTAAAAAACATCTCTCTCTCTCTCTCTCTCTCTCTCTCTCTCTCTCTCTCTCTCTCTCTCTCTCTCTCTTATATATATATATATATATATATATATATATATATATATATATATATATATATATATATATATATATATATATCTCAGAGTGGTATTTTTGATGTAATGACATGCTAGGTGGCATCAATCTACCATACTAATCTTAAACAGTAAAGCAGAACCAAAGCATTAAAATGGGAGATTTTCAGGAGGTGCCAAATAGATGTTGGCAACCAAAGATTTCATTTTAATCACTCTGGAAGAAAACAGAGACAAATCTCTGCTGTCAAAAGTAAACAAAACAGTTATATCAATTGTCCAGCAAGTTACTAGGAATTGCAATGAATTTAAAAATAATTTACCTATCTTGCATCACATTTTCCAGATTTACCCTGGTTTTCAGTCTGTGCAATTAAGCAGTTCCCCAAATAGCATTAAGCTACAATCATCTCCCATTTTTATTTTGTAAAATATTTATGTGGCCATGTAAGCCTAGAGATATATATTTTTAAATAAATTGGAAGTCAGGTGTAGTAAGATTCCAGTACTAGTTTGAAAATAACATTTCAAAAATTCATTTCATATTGATTATTATAGATTAAACGCTAAATAAATATGTAGATAGACAATAGCTTAAAAAGATAGATAGATAGACAATAGCTTAAAAAGTCACATTATTAGTTAGAATTCAGTTTTGAATGAAGTCTTTCTTGTTTTTGAACAAAAATACAAAACGTTTGGTCTGTTGCACGAGCAGTACCAACTGGGTACCAAAACTGTAAACTTTAGCAGAATAAAATGTTGTCATTTCTTTAGTTACTAAATTTTATATCATACATGATTTCCTCAGGTTAAAAACAGAACAAAACTATATAAACATTGACGCTTACCAAACCGGTGTGTCATTCTTGGAGGAAATTAATTCTTCTTCTTCTTCTTAAATTTTCACATTCTTACAGCTTTCCAGAAGCAAATTAATAAGTGAATGGTAATGTCACTAAAAGTTCTAGAATAGGGTATCTGAAGATGGCATTAAATTAGTGGAGCAGCTCTTTTCTTTACCAGGCAAACAGATGCAATTTGGAGTACTGGTCTGATACTGAGAACCTTATGAACCCACATAAGCCTTCAAAAGTTAAATCATTGGAAAAAAATCAGTGAATTTTTCCATCATGACATGAACTCCACAAAACATAGGTCAGCATGAGAAGAAATGAAAATAATATGCAAACCTTATGGCCAGTGTTGATTACTACTCAACATATGTGAGTCATGGTGGCATAGTGGTTAGAATACAGTACTGCAGGATACTTCTGCTGACTGCGGGCTGACAGCAAGTCAGCAGTTTGATTCTGACTGGCTCAAGGTTGACTCAGCCTTCCATCCTTCCAAGGTTGGTAAAATAAGGACTCAGATTGTTGAGGGTAATTCTGTAAACTGCTTAGAGAGGACTGTAAAGCACTGTGAAGTGGTATAAAAGTCTAAGCACTGTTGCTATATGTACATAATATACTGTAATAAAATATTATAACAGAATGAGGAACATCAGACATCATACCTATATAGACTCAGATAAATGTCAAAAATCTTATATTCTTTCACTACAGCCATAGAGGTATCAGACTAGGAACTACATAGACAATTTTTGTTCTAGAAAATTGGAAATCGATAGGAACTTAGCTGATAATATACATTGTAACAGGAATAGCTGAGTTGAAAAATAAACTACCCTCCCATTGATCAAGTCTAATAGCCTATTTTGAAACAAAGTCATCAAGAAAAGTTGCAACAGAAAAGTAGGTTCAACATCTGATGAAGACAAAAACTCTTGAGGGTGAGGATAGTGTAACTCTCCACCATTCTCGTTCCAACAAACAGAGGCATATTTCTATACAAACTGTCTGAAATACAAATAAATATAATGTTGCTGGCACTGCTGAACTTGACACGGAGGTATTCAAACAAACTATTTTTTTCCTTGGTCCGAAAACACGTTAAATACTTTTTCTTCCTTTTGACTACATTCTTAACATGGAAAGTCAGAGGTTTGCATGATGCATAAACACTAATCATGAGTGTTTATGCATTACAGTGAGCTATACAACTTTGCTTTCTATCAAACAACAATATATTGCTTTAAGACCAAGGAAGCATGGCAAAACTGAATGTCAAACATTTGTTGTAGAAAATATCCGGTTAAATATTCTATCTAGTTATGTATTTATTCATTTACTTTAGCAAGTTCTTCCATCATGCCTCAAAAAATAAGAAAAAACAAAACAAAAGAACTTATTTTAAAAATGAGGGGAAAAAACAATAAAAATGAAACAAAAATAGAAACTCTAAACAATACATGAATGTGTGTGTGTGTGTGTGTGTGTGTGTGTGTGTGATCTATTGAATAAATATTGACCAGTTTGAAAAGTTTATAAATTAAAGAGAATAATTGACAATGCTTGGTTAAATATTCTGCCAGTTAATAAAAATCTGTTAACTATGGCAAAAGAAAGAGAGCAATCCCCGACATTTCAGCATTTAATTTAATATTGGCAAGTTCATCATGCAATAGACTATGGTTGTTCATGTGTTATAGAATTATAACAGACTTCAATTCTACCCAGTAACTAAAGAATTTCTCTATATGATTGAATTCAAACAATATTTATTCATGTTCTGTTGTTGTATCATGTTTAATGCAAAACAATAAAACAGGGTACACATTTTTCACATTTCAGGTAAAACCTTTTGACTGAAGACCTACAGTTGCATATCAATTTTCCTATTCCTATCATTGCAGACAGAACTTTCTTTTGTTATGATATTGTTGGAATATCCTGTTTTGCGAAGAATATACCCCAAACTATTAAAAAATGACATTGATGCTTGGTTATAATTAATTCAGCATTGATTGATATGAATTTTCAAACATCTGTCGACTTTAAAAATCACTAAGTAGTTGCCCTGAAAATTAAAAAAAAAAAAAACAACCTCTAAGGATTGTGTATGTGTGTGTGTGTGTTATGTATAGGTCAACCATGAACATGATTGTGAGAACTCTCACACTATGCAACTTTCCAGACTTGGAAAGAAACAATCATAAATATTTCAATAATATTTTCACTAGTATCTCAATGCACAGACATAAAACTCCTTTCTATTATGGGAAGATGGCTTCTAACCAAAAGGCAGTATAAGACTTATACCACTATTTGTCTTAATTTTCTTTGTTAACTCCTCTTACTATTGTCTTATTAATTCTTATCTAATCTTTCTTTAAATATAATTAAAAATATGTTTAATTGAAGTCATTTCACTGTCATCGTGGAGAAAAAATGATTTTTCCTCTTTTTGTTAATGGTTTGGCTTGACCCTCTTTTGCTCCGTACTGTTTAAAGTAATATGAAATCATGGTATCTTTTGCTCCTGAACTATAAAACATATTAGCAATTAAATTCTAGCTTCTTTCAAAACATGACAATGTATAAACAGTTCTATTATCCTATTAATTATATAGTGATATACATAGGAATTTAATATATGTTAAGAGCTCAGGTTGGGGAGGGAAGTTGGCCAGTCCTGGAGTCTGGAGAAGGCCATGATCAGATGCCTCTGCATCAGAAGCAGAGATAGAGCCAGGGCTGTCTGACATTTCCCAGCTGCCTTCGGAGTCGGAGATAAGTGGGGAAGAAGAACAACTGGAGCCTGTTCCAGATGCAAGTATGCGTAGAGCTGTCGGGAGAGAAAAAACAGAGGACCAGGAGCTCACTTAGGAAGAAAGGCACACACGGATGCTGAATGGCACCTACCTGGCTGGGGAATAAAGAGAAAAAAAAGGGGACTGGTGTTATGGGAGACAACTGTTTGGATTTTTTTTTTTTTTGAATATTTGCTCATTGTGGTCTGTCTCAGAGACTGCTTGCCAGAATATAATTTACAGCTTTGTGTCTGGAAGTTCATGGACTGGCAGTTATCCAAGGACTGATAAAGTCTGTACTTCAGTTAACCCTTGGAAGGATTATTGCCTGGACTTTTTGGTATGTTAATGCCACTAATTCATAGTACCTAAATAAAAAGGGGTTTTTCGGGACAAGGAGTCTGTTTCTTGGTTTTGCTAAGGCTGGGTCCGAACACACACACACACACACACACACACACACACACACACACACAAATAAATATATGTATATGTACTGCATGAATAAGCAAATTCTTATCTTTAAATAAACCAAAACCTGGGAACAAATAATTTGGGACAGAGAAAATGTGTGTATGGTATGGCTAAGGATAGAGGAAAAAGTGATATTTGTATTCTTTATGCAATACGCAAAAAACTGACGCATACAAACCAGATAATCCAGTTTGAAGAAAATGGAATGCTGCATATAAGTTGATTATAAAATGTCAGGACTATAAGAGGGAGAAATACATCACTTTACTCAAGTGTGATTTATTACCATTTCTAAAGATGTTAATAAAAAAAAATCAATTGTTTTTGTTACTTTTTCTGTCATTTAGGAAGATAGATGAATATTATTGTTGTTGCTTCACCTATGCTGCCATTTCACAATTAATGCAGGAAAACTTGACACTCTTGTGTCAGTTTCTCACTCACCCAGCACAAGGTATTGAAAGGATGATAGCAATGTTTCCCTGATACCGCAAGGGGCTGTGTGCGTAATGTCATGTTGTACAGATCAGTCATCCTGCTGGATCAGCTACTACATAAAATAATGGATGGAGATTTGGAAATGGAATAGTTCAGTATGAGAGAGATATGCACACCACCTGTCAGAAGAGAGCTGGAGGTCTTCAGGCACAGCCCCTGCTGAAGCAGAGACCCTATATCACTTCAGGCAAGTGACTGTCCAGTCTCAAAGCCTCCAGTTGTGGAAGCACCCACAACTTCTGAAGGCAAGCTGGTTAATTGTACTCATCATTAAGTTTCTCCTTAATTCTAGGTTGCTTCTCTCCTTGGTTAGCTTCCATCTATTGCTTCTTGTGTTGCCCTCTGGTGCTTTGGAAAATAAGTTGACCCCTCTTCTTTGTGGTAACCCCTCAAATACTGGAATACTGTGACCAGAAAACAGATAATCAGAGTTGGAAGGGACCTTGTAGGTCATCTAGCCTAAACCCCGCCCAAGCAGGAGACCCTACACCATTTCTGACAAACGGCAGTCCAATCTCTTCTTGAAAGTCTCAAGTGATGGCGCTCCCACAACTTCCGAAGGCAAGCTGTTCCATTGGTTGATTGTTCTCACTGTCAGAAAGTTTCTCCTTATTTCCAGGTTAAATCTCTCCTTATTCAGTTTCCATCCATTATTCCTTGTCTGGCCTACAGATGCTTTAGAAAATAGCTTGAGCCGCTTCCTCTCTCTGTGGCAGCCCCTCAAATATTGGAAGACCTCTATCATGTCTCCCCTCATTTTTCTCTTACTAGACTAGCCAAGCCCAGTTCCTGCAACCGTTCGTTGTATGTTTTAGCCTCCAGTCCCCTAATCATCCTGGTTGTTCTTCTCTGTACTTTTTCTAGAGTCTCAACATCTTTTTTGGTAATGTGGTGAGCAAAACTGGATGCAGTACTCTAGGTGTGTTCTTACTAAGGCTTTATAGAGTGGTATTAGTACTTCCCTTGATCTTGAATCATGTCACCCTCTGACTCCTTCTTTTCGCTAGACTATCCACACCCAAATCCTGCAACTGTTCTTCATGTATTTTAATCTCCAGGCCTTTAATCATCTTAGTTGCTTTTCTCTGTACTTTTTCCAAAGTCTCAACATCTTTTTTAGTAATGTGGTGACCAAAACTGGATGCAGTATTCCAGGTGTGGCCTTACTAAGGTTTTATAAAGCGGTAAAAATACTTCATGTGATTTCGATTCTATGCCTCTGTTTATACATTTGAGGATTGTATTAGCTTTTTTGGCTGTTCCTGCATACTGCTGGCTCATGTTTAAATGATCGTTCACTAGGACTTTAAGGTCCTTCTCACAGTTACTGTTTTGAGTCAGATTTTGCCTTATCTCTACTTCCACTTTTTTTTTTTTTTTTCTGCCTAATCTTGCTTTACTCATACACACAAACACTTACACAAACACATACATAGACCAGAGGTGGTATTCAGCAGATTCTGAACAGTTTGGGAGAACCAGTAGGGAAAATTTTGAATAGTTCGGAGAACCAGCAAATACCACCTCTGGCTGGAGATTTTACAGTATCCTTCCCCTGCCACATCCACCAAGCCATGCCCACAGAACCGGTAGTGAAAAAATTTGAATCCCACCATTGACATAGACATAAGCGCATGTATACATATACACATTTGTTGAGGGTGAATCAGTGGGTCAAATCTTGTATTGGTACAATTAGAACAGGTTGGACTTATTCTTACTCCTTCTGTACTCCAGGTATTTCAACTATCATTTTCTTGAATAGATTTGGAGAAAGAAGAGTAACTTCAGGTAAGAAGAAGCACTAAAAGACCTTTCTGTCAGCAGGGAGATATCATAAAATTAAGACTGCTATGTACATATCATTGATACAACAAAATGACAATAGGATAATATATACAATTTAAAACACTGGACTGAATTTTGTAGAATTATTAAGGGACTTTCGAATCTTTGGGCAGACATTTAATCAGAAATCCAACATCAGATTCTGATTTCTTTTTTTACTGCTGATTTCTTCCAATATTAGAACATTTAAATACTATTGTCTCTTTCCCAAAATAATGCACTACTTAAGCAAGTTTGACAATGCCTATATATATTCTTTCTCATTACATGAAATGGGAAAGAGGTACAATATGCAGGTTAGTGAACATTATTTTATTTTATTAAAATTGCTACCTTTAATAAATAATTGTAAGGAACAATTTTCAATATAACTATAAGCTTTTATCATTAAATGATCTTATCATTCTTGAAAAAAATGTTCCAAAGCATATATAAATAAGGCAATATTTCAGAAGCTAAAGTACTATATATAAGTACTATATATAAAGTACTAGTACTATACACACACACACACACACACACACACACACACACATATATATATAGTACTAGTACTATATATATACATATATATATATGCCAAGAAAAACAGCTAGTAGAATTCAATTATGTTTGACAAAGTGTAAACATTATGGACAGTGGAAAAATAACATAAATACATCACTATTTTCTTCTTAAAGTGCCTTTTTTTAAAATATAGACTTAGTGTGGGAAAGATTTACTGCTTCAGCCAATTGTAGAACAATAGCAATAGCATTTAGGCTTATATACAGCTCCGTAATACTTTATACCACCCTCTGGATGGTTTACAATATAAGCATTATTTACATATTGCCCCCAACAAAAGTCATTTCTATAGCAATGGTTTGTTTTTCAAAGGTTTGGGAATGGGAAGCAATTTAGGTACACATTAATGAGTTCAAAACATATATTCTCATCATAAAAAGGTATGTAATGATTGTTTATGGTTGTGTTTTAGAAATATTTTTCCTAGTGTACTGTTTTTGTATCCACATCTCATAATACAAACCTTCTGATTTACATATTTTGGTTGCATCAATACTTCAATGTCTGGAAAAATGCAAATGTCTCTTTTTGTACTCTAGTTTCTATATTAGATTAGGAAATGTTAGTTAGATCAGTTCCTATCAAAATAAAAATCAAACAATTTTTCCCTTTTGTTCCTGGTATAAATTGATACACCAAGCTTTACCAGTAATGTTATGTTCATTTCTAGAAAGGAAATATTATTTGTACATTTTTATCCTATGTTGTAAAACAATAAAACAACATCTACCTAATGGGGAATTGGAGAATATTCAAAAGGAGAATACTATAGAATACTGATGTGGTGGTTTAATTTTCTCTCTATGTGTATGCAAATAAAGAGATTATATAGTATATACAACCACATTATAACAAGAATGTAAATGTGAGCATATTTTTATACATTTGTACAAGACGTCAACAAATGGAAACAAAAAGTGTCAGGATATTTTGCATGATAACTGTAAATTCCAGAACTAATAAGCTTTATTTTATTCTGAAAAGACTAAGTAGATATGGGCTTTTTGAATGATGAATATATTACGGTCTGAACCCCCCAGGTGGAAATACTGATTCATTTTTTTTTCTTAAAAGAATGAATCAATTTTCACTGACCTCACCAATTCTTTCCTGTCAGATATTTCATTTATTCTGGAGTGTTTGCAAGACATTCAATAACTTGTTTGGTTCCCATTCACCAACATTAAAGTAGGCTGGCGCTAAACAGGAATTCTATTTTTTAGAGAACTTATTTATCAATAGACACCTCATATTAACAAATGTGGTGATTTATAACCTGATTATTTCAAGCCTTTTAAAGAACTGTTCTTTCAAAGTATATTATATGAAGCTGAGTGACGGGGAGAATAGGCTTGCATAATTGATATCTTCCATTTTACCCTATATGGCATTTGTGGAAAGGACAAGCTAAGGATATTAGCCTGAATCCAATTCTTACTGGAAGCTTTCCATGTTCTGGCACACACACACACACACACACACACACACACGTAGGTCTAGGTGTGTTCGGGTCTTTTCCCATGTAAGATTAAGAATATCTTGGCGATGTTTCAGCGAGGTCCCACTCTCCATCCTCCAGGCTGATGCTTTTGGCTTCGTGCCAGTGCAAGCAGGGTGTGATCGGAGCTGCCGTCTCTCTATATATGGTGGTGGTGGGGAGTGGTGTGCTGCGCTGGTTGGCTGCACTTCTGCCTCTTGATTGGTTGATGGAGTTGATGTTGGTATAATGGGCTGTGTGATGGCCTTGTGAGTTTTGTTGTGGAGATATCCTGGATCTTGTGCTGTAATCTCCCGGGTCGTTTGTTTTGTAGTGATCTTTTTTCCATTAGCCTCTTGTGTTTTAACGGCCTGAGAAATAGGTTGTGTGATGGGCTTGTGAGTTCTTTTGTTGTGGTATCCTGGGTCCTGCGTTGGGATCTCCTGGGTTGTTTGTGTTTTGATCTCTTTCCATTAGCCTCCTGTGTAATAATGGCTTGGGTAATGGGTTGCGTGAGGCCATCACACAGCCCATTATACCAACATCAACTCCATTAACCAATGAAGAGACAGCAGCGCAGCCAACCAGCCCAGCACACCAGCCCCCCCCCCACCAGTATATATAGAGGGACGGCAGCTCCAATCACACACTGCTTGCACTGGCATGAAGCCGAAAGCACCAGCCTGAGCATGGCGAGTGGGACCTCGCCAAAACATCACCAAGATACTCTTAATCTTACACAGGAAAAGACCCGAACACACCTAGACCTACATACCTGTACCCATGAAAATCTATGAAAAATATATATATATATATATATATATATATATATATATATATATATATATATATATATATATATATATATATATAGATCGATCTTTGGTTATTCAGGTTTTCTCCCATTTAAGATTGGAAGTATCTAGGCAATGTTTCGATGAAGTCTCATTCATCATCTTCAGGCTTGTGTCTTCAGCTCTGTGCTTCTCAGAGTGCTTTATATATATATAAAATTCTAATTAACCATTTGCATTTGAGGTGAGAATTATAACTGCTAAAGGTTCTTTTTCCTCTCTCAGGCTACAGTTCCTGAATTGGTTCCTTTAGAGCAGGGGTGTCAAACTAATGTCATCACAGCGGCATCACATGATGTATTGAGACTCCCCCCTTTCATTAAACTGGGTGTGGGTGTGGCCAATGCATGATGCGACTGGCCCACGGGCTAGGAATTTGACAGGCAAGTTTTAGAATATGCCCTGTATTTTTCCATCTAGAACAGGTTTCCTCAATTCAGTTCTCTCCAAGTGCTTTTCAATGAACGTAAGTTTTATGTTTGAAGTTCATTAGAAATCATGGCTGTCAATAGTCGGGTTATTCTCTAAAATACTGTGAGGATTTAAAAAGACAGAAAGAAAGAAAGAAAGAAAGAAAGAAAGAAAGAAAGAAAGAAAGAAAGAAAGAAAGAAAGAAAGAAAGAAAGAAAGAAAGAAAGAAAGAAAGAAAGAAAGAAAGAAAGAAAAAGAAAGAAAGAATTTCTTTTTAGAATTTCAGCTCTTTATGATGGAGCAGAGATTGGAAAGTTTAAGCAGATTTGGTGAACAATGACACAAAGCTTTTACTGTTGTTAACAGGGGTTTTTTAGTAGAGAATTATGTTTTCTATATAAAAAAGATCATATGTTCAGTCATCAGCATCTCCAGGTATATCTGGGCAGAATGCCTGTCTAAAATTTTGCAGTAATTACCAAGCAGTGTTGACAATATTAAATTAGAAGGCACAGTGGTCTACCTTATTGTAAGGTTGTTTCTAAATGAAATTATATTCTACAAGACACTCAGTGACAATAAATAGAAAAGCAATTAATCTGAACATCCATCATCATTTACAAATTCTGCTTCGAGAAGTTTGTTTCCTAGAAAATTTAATGGGCTGTCATAAAACCATAATAACAGCAGGACTACCATCTTTGGTCAGCAAGATCATTACCACCCAATGATCATCTAGATTTTTGCATCCATATATGAATCTAAAAATAAGATTGTCAACCTGCAAAATGATTTCAGCTGAAGCCATGCTTCCTTCTGTTTTGTATCTTGGGTGCCATTCGGGGGGGGGGGGACATGGGGGGGGGACCTCAAGAATGTGGTGCCTCAGTTGTCTAGTCACAACATCTCCCAGCCAGTGTGGGTGTGTTGTGGTTCGCCGGCAGCCTGTGCAGACAGCAGCAGAATCAGACAGTGAGGAAGAATGGGGACCAGTCCGGAAGTCTGGGCGTGAATCGGACGAAGGTCCTGCATCTGATGCAGAGATGGGGCCAGGACCATCTGGGAGTTGTGTGCATCAGCGAGGCAGAGGAACAAGCGAAGCCTGTTCCCAGTGCGCGTGTGCACAGAGCTACTAGAAGGCAGGAAGAAAAGTCATTCGCTCTGTTCAGATTAAACGGTGAAGATCTGTGTGGACTTTGTACTTTGGTTGGGTTTTTTTTTTTTTCAGTTCATTTGGCACTTTAGTTGTTGGCAGCAATTCAAAGGAAAGAAAGGTGGATGCTTATCTCGAGGGACTGTTTGGGACTCATTACGGGCTGGGAATGAACATAATTTCCAGTGTTGGAATAAAAGAATTATTTTGACTAAGTGTGTGCTTAATTATGGTCTCAGGAAGCCTTGGTCAGAACAGAATGAACCAAGGTCATTTCAACAGACATTGCAGAAGTTGAGCAGGAGTCTACACCTGGAATGACTGTCCCATGTGACCTGAGGGACAAAGAGGGATGGGGAGGTCTTATCCTTTTAATCATCTCTGAACACGGGAATAATTTAGAGCTAGCTTCACCTTTCTAAATGCTGATATGATGTACTCAATAAAGAATCTCTTGAACCTGAAAAAAGTGTCAAAGTTATGATTCCTGAGTTCATTACTCAGAACAATAACAAAGATACTACATTTCTATCTGTCAGCCAGAATAATCGCCTGGAGAAATCTAGATAATCCTGGATACTCTGATATTACGAATATTACTATTAGTACCCATAAATTCATGACTATTCACTTAAGAGATTGTTTCCTTATTTTTTATCCTCAACAATTCTAAAAATCCAGTAGTGAAAGATTGCAGCTAGTCCAAAATCTTGCATAAGAACCCTTTGACTGGAAAATAATTTGTAAACCCCTCTACTAATTATAGGCATGACTTGTGACAGCAATAGCAATTTTACTTTTGTGCAGGTAGTGTTTTGCTGTGATAAGTACCACAGGTGCACTTCATCCTTCTATAATCAAGCCAGGGATATTGTTTAATATACCAGCTGCAATGTTTTCATGGTATTTCTAGTTGAAATTAAAGAACCATTTTATGGACTGAAAAATTATAATGCAGAGAATCTATTTATTGCTACTAATTGACTACAAAAAAAGGAGAAAGCATTCCATTATCTCAGTAATATTGGTAGAGGTGCATTAATTACACATGATATACTACATTCATTCAGAGAAGTTGCCAGAAGAAAAAGGATATTCCAGAAAAATAGTAATAATTAGCTAGCAGAGATCATCTAAAGATAAACAATCTGTCCTGTTTTGTGAAATAAACTTCTTCTGTCAGGAAAGTGGGAAGAAGAAATAACGTTTCCTTTCTTTGCAGAACTCTCTGTTGTTAATGACTAGTTCTAAACTTAATGGTAATCTCATTAATTTGGATTTGTTTCTTGCTATATAGGCTTTACAGACAGTTCTACTTCTATTCACTCCTTTCTAATCAACACCATTTTAGTTAAAAGGTCAAAAGAGTGAAAAACACCAAGGAAGGAATAAGGCAGATAATCAGCATTTATCTATTTTCTACCACAAATATATACATATTATCTCAGCAAGTATGGTGGGCCCAACTGACAAAAGAAAGCTCAGAACCATATTGGTTGGAAACATATTGAAGAGGCTTTCATATTGCAGTGGATAGACAATAGCTAAAGTGACTATATACATATTATCATTTGAAACTTGAGCTAGACTCTTCTTTTTTTAAAATTTATTTTTTAATTTTAATTATGAGAATACAACACAATACATCCAACTTTAGCCTGGTTATACATATATACATTTTACTTCTCATTTATAATCTCTTTATTTCATATATTAATTACTAATTAATCTAATCATAGCTACTAATATTCCGACCTTGTCTTCTGCTACATAATCATTGATAAAATTTATTCCATGTTTTATAATATTTAGACTCTGTCTTTTATCTGATCTGATCCTGCACATGCCATAATTTTACTTATTATTTCTGTTTCTGGAAGTATGATTTTATTTTTCCACTATTGTACATATAATATTCTAGCCGCCATCAATACATGTACTATTAGATACATCATTTCCTTCTTAAAATTTTCTGATATTATTCCTAGGAGAAAAAAATTCCGGTTTAAATGGAATACGCTCTCCCACCATTTATTCTATCCCTGTTTGAATTAGTATTCCAATATTATTATTTTTTGCAGCATTGCAAGTCCACCACATGTGATAAAATGTGCCTGACACATCTTTATACTTCCAACAGTTTGGACATATATTTTTTAAACATTTCAGGATATCTGGCTTGTGGAAGATGCCACCTGTAAAACATCTTATAAAGATTTTCTTTATAAGCCATAGCCAATGTTATTTTCTGATTTGTGGTTCAACATTTTTGCCATTTAACCAATTCAATATTATAACCGAAATTTTTTGCCCATGCCAAAATTGTTTCTTTAACTTGTTCTTCCTCAAGTTTGTATTCTAATAAATATCTATACAATATTTTTATTAATTTATCATTTGTCTCTAACAATAGCTTATCCAGAACTGTTAATTCTTTATTAATACCCCATTCTTTTCTGTCTTGTATGCATCTTGGTTGTATCTGTAAATAAGACCACCAAAAGCTGGAATCTTTTTAAGGTGGAGCTGTTACTTTATTGCAGGAATGAGAAACAATCCTTTTTTTTTTTTTACCCAAATGCTCCTTTTTCAATTATAATTCAAATTTGATGTCTTTGGTTTCTGTATCTCCTATAACCAGGGGTGGGATTCAAATTTTTTAACAACCGGTTCTGTGGGCATGGCTTAGTTGGTGGGTGTGGCTTGGTGATCATGTGACTGGGTGGACGTGGCTTGGTGGTCATGTTATTGGCTGGGTGTGGCCAACTCAATATCACTCACATCAAGGCACGCATCTCCTCGCCTAGCCTCTCATGACTGTGGGGATGCTGCAACAGTCGTAAGTGTGAAAAATGGTCATGTCACTTTTTTCAGTGCCATGTTAACTTTAAATGGTCACTCCACAAGAGCAAAGTACTAGCAAAGGAGGGGGGAAAAACTCCAGAGATGTTCCTGAGACAGGAAGTCTAGTCCTGCCAAGAATGTAATAAGGGTTAATGGAGAGGCAGTTTCTGTAAGCAACACCAGAATGTTTCCTTCCTGCCTTCCTTACAGGATTAGGCCAGTAATTTCTTCTAACAACCGGTTCTCCGAACGGCTTAGAAAGTTAACAACCGGTTCTAGTGAATAGGTGCAAACTGGTAGAATCCCACCCCTGTCTATAACACTTCCAATAGAAAGACTTTTCCTCAGTTTACACATGCCTGTGGTAAACTGGGTGGGAGGCATTTTTAAAGGAAATATAATCATTTATAACACTAGCCCAGCCCAATTTTTCAAACTGCTACTGCTGAGCAATTGTGCAAAATGTGTTCAAATATATTTTTCATACCAAAAAAAATAAAATAAAAAAATCTAGGTCAATATTTAATTAGGGGTAGAAATATTCCTTTCTCAAATATTGTCTGCATAAATCAATACATTTGGGATAATATTGTTGTGGTTCACCGGCAGCTGGTGCAGATGGCAGCAGAATCGGACATTGGGAAGAACGGGAACCAGTCTGGGAGTCTGGAGAGGACTCGGATGAGGGTCCTGCGTCTGATGCAGAGATGGGGCCAGGACCATCTGAGAGTGGGGTACTACTCTGGAGCCTCTGGAATCTGGCATTAGCAAGGCAAATGAAGAAGGGGAGCCTGTTCCCAGTATGCATGTGCGCAGAGCTGCCAGAAGGCAAGAACAGCTAAGACAAAAGGGGCGACTTGGGAGTAAGGCTTGGAGGTGATTGCCCCTCCCATAAGGTATAATGGTCAGGCCAAGATGATGATACCTTAGCAGGAAGCAAAGTAGTTCGATTGGTTCAGAGTCATTCTGGAAGCTCTTTGTAGTTCAATAGGGTTTTTTTTTTTTTTTGTAGTTCAGTTGGTTTCTTTTCCAGTTCATTTGATACTTCTGTTTTTGGCCCCACTTCCCAGAACTGAAAGGTGTGTGCTTATTTCAGGGACTGTTTGAGATTAATTCCAGCTGGGAGGGAATTCCCAGCGTTGAAATAAAATAAGTCTTGTTTTTAAAAGATGTGTGTGCGTAATTACGGTTTGGAAGCCTTGGTCAGAACAAATATTTCAATGTCCTTGTTCATTTCCATTGGTTTATTTAAAACTATAATCCTGAAAATACTGCAGTGCATCTAAAAGATAATGAAATTACATAATCTCAGTTGCTACTGTTGTGGCTCTTAATACTGTGCTGTGGATGGAAAAAAGTTCAACCAGTCGCTTTTTTATTCTTATGTACTCCTTAAAGAGATTCACCTTCACCAATGTCTGGCTATATTAATCCACCTAGTCAAGCCTTAGTACACCATATATTTTCAGGGATAAGCCAAGAAATTTAAGTGGCAAAATGAACCCCCCAAAATAAAATTTTTATGGGCTTATATCTGAGTATACTCATATATTTCATACAGTATATATTCACAGGTAATCCAAATATAGATAAGCTGACCTTCAATTTTTTAAGCAAAGTACCATGAAAAATCTACCATCCATAGATAAGATGACCTACATTGTTCATGGCCTTTTCAACTGCTGATTAATCATTATTTATCTCCTTTCCAAGTTAATAAATGAACATTTTTGTACTGTATTGTTCAAAATATAACTATAACACCAAATCCCAGAAATTCTGTCCTTATATAATAGCTTTTCTGCTACAAATGATAGTAAATGTGATAAAATTCAGTGTTACACATTATTTACATGTTAAGTTTTATATGGTTTTGCTTTCTTACCTGTGTGTTTCTTTAAACCCTGTAGCTAGGAAGATTCAATCCAGATGCTAGAATGAAATAGATGAGGTAGGATTTACATAATATGAGGGCCGCAACTGTAATTCATCAATAGGATCTTATGAAATATGGGCAGCTTCAATATCGTATAATCTGGTATAATGTATAGTTTTATTGGAAAAGGGCTGATGTGGTTCCCATCTTCAAGAAAGGAGGGAAAGATCCAGGAAGCTACAGTTCAATCAGTCTAACATCAATATCTGGAAAGATTCTGGAAAAAGATAATCAAATTTGCAACTGGAAGCAAATAAAGTTGTAACTAGTAGACAGCATGGGTTTGTTAAAAAGAGATCATGCCAAACCAATCTTATTTCATTATTTGATAAAGTGACTGGCGAAATGCTGTGGACATAATATCCTAAGAGGTCTGTAAGTGCATAAGTGCACCAACATGCCTCATGTCCCTGTCCTATTATCCCCATTTAATCATACCTATTTTCTGTATTCTTACTCATATTTATACTTATACCTATTATTTTGTAAGTGATTGACAAATCAAATCAAATCAAATCATATCATATACTTAGATTTCAGTAAGGCATTTGACAAAGTAGACCACAACCTACTTCTTGGTAAGCTAAGAAAATGTGGAATAGACAACATCACCACTAGATGGATTTGTAGCTGGCTGACAAACCATACTAGTCCTTAATGGTACTACACCCACATGGAGAGAAGTAAGTAATAAGACCACACCTGGAATACTGCAACCAATTTTGATTACCATGCTACAAAAAAGATGTTGAGACTTTGGAAAAAGTTCAGAGAAGAGCAGCTAAGATGATCAAAGGCCTGGAGACTAAAACATAAGAAGAATGGTTGCAGGTTTTGGGTTTGGCTAGTCTGGCTACACTGATTAATTTAGTGTGTGTATGCCCTTGTTCTCTCTCTCCCCTCCCCCTCTCTTTCTCTTTTCTCTCTCATAGTAGTTGTAGTAGGAGCATAATTGAAAGAAAGTTTACTCTGCCACTATAAGCTACAAGAAAGAACAATAGCAATAGCATTAAATATGGTTCATTAAATAATGAATACAAAATCTCTTCCTTTACTACATTAAGTTCCCTACTACAAATTCTGACAGCCAAATTTCAGTTTCAGTTTCAGTTTCAGTTTCACAACACTTAAGTTGTATCTTCATATTCTTGCAAAGCAGTTATTGTAGGTCAGCTTAGTAAACAGAGATCCAATAAATAGCTTCTTGTTTCATATCTAAAGAGGCAAGGAATGTTGGGTTTGGATAGTCAGGAACAAGAGTCAACTAGAAAAAAATATGCCTAAAGGAAGTTAGAAATGTCAAGTCACTTCCATATTGTTGACTGGAATAAGCTTGGTTCAAGAGAAGCTTCACCTCTTCACTTTTCTCAAGTATAAATTATGTCAACAATCTTAGATATGTGGAAGTAAACACACTAAATGAAACATATAGGCTAGCTATGCAAACAAACACTTTAACTTACAGTAAGGCTGCTGATTAGCCAATGGTCAACCTCCAGTTTTATTATTTCAATTTTGTTAATTTCAATCAGGTTCATAGCTGTAGTTTATTGCTGAATTTTATCCAATAACCCACTCCCCAGTTAATAAATACGAAAGGACATAAAATGTGTAAACCAATTATAAACTGTCAGAATGTGCCCTGATTAAAATATACATTTACTTGAAGATGCCACACTCAACAATTAATCACATGTTATTTATAGCAACTTGAGGCACAGAAGTGAAGAAAATGGTAATGAAATCTCAAGGCTTGCTATGTTTACATGTGAATCCCTAGTGGTTTTTCTGCACTTTGACAGAGTACGGAGAAATGTGTAAATTATTTGAAAACTGAGCCAGCTTCCAAGTGATAAAATCATATATGTTGCATATTTTTCTAATGCTTTACAAATTTCCTGGATAATTCAAACTGGATTTTTAAAATTTCATTACTGATGAACTATTTCCTGGTTTAGCTCTCCCAAGATATTTTGCTATGTGAAGTTGAACAACAAATGACAAAAATTTTCTCAAGTTAGGCTCAAAGGTGATATTCAGCAGGTTCTTGTTTTTTTTTGAAAATTTTATTTGGGTTTTCACAAAAACAAAATACAAATAAAACATCTTTTTTGAAAATAGCATGGTCCCAGGTTATCACTTCTTCATACAGACACAAAACTCAATTTCATGCTCATTTTTATATTCTATTCCATATCTTATTACCATTTTATATTTTCTACATAGTTTTTCCCCTCTTTTAATTTTCTCAACTTAGTTTTAATTATCTCATCTCAATTCAAATCATTATATTTATACTTTTGTCTGTCCTGCTTCAATTTCACATTATCTTTTCTTATTAAGCAAATTTTTCCCTGTAGTTACCAATTAGAGTATGACACCTTTATATCCTTTAATTTTATCCATTCAAACTCTTATTTAAGCTTCAATGTATAGCTTTAAGATTATAGCATTCAATATAATATATAACTTCAAATCGAATTCTGCTTGGTGCATTCTTAAAATAGACACTATATTCTTAAAAAGAAAAAATTATATATATATGTGTGTGTGTGTGTGTGTGTGTGTGTAAATAAAACCCATTCCATTCCAATTCAATTCTATCATTAGTATGCATTAAAATCTTAACATCTTTAACATTTCTTTTCAATTAAATATCATACTCCCTTGGGAACACTTATAAAATTTCCATAGTTAATTCTTTTTTTTCCATATTTCTCACTTATATTTTTATGTCATTACTAATTATTAAAAATGCTCCCTTTTAATTCTCTTAATCATTTTAATTCATTTATTTATTAACAAACATTCCACTACATTACAGTAAATATTTTATCCATCATCATATTTTCTAAAAATATTTCTATTTGTAATATAACAGTGCTATCTTATGTACCTTTGCAAAACTCCTTTTGCAATTAAATTTTCACCCATTATCTCTAAACAAGTTTATGGTTACAATCCTTATATCTTTTCTCTGTTTCTCCATCTCTTGTTTCTGTTTTTTACAACTTCTTTTCCTTGCCTTCTTCCCCCTCTTCTTCTCCTCCTCTTTTTACCCCCTCGTCTCTACTTCTAACGCTCTCATCTCTAATCCCCTCTTCTGTTGCTTTCTAATATTATACTTATCTTTCAAATTGTTCTTCTTTTTGGTTGTTTTTTTCATAACCTTTCACTCTCTTCCCCCCCCTTTTCTTTTACCCCCCACTTAAAATTATTTGATCATTAAAGATGTCTTCTTCTTTGTCCCAATCTTCTTGTTCTGCAAGCGTTTCTTGTTGCTTCTAATAGTTCCAGATCTCCATTTCTAAGAACTGAAACATGAAGCCAAAAGAACTTCTCCCTTCTTGTGCATCTTCTTTCCATTTTTTAAGTTCCGTTTTCAGTTCTTCTAAGAGTGATACCATTTTAAAAACTTTTAAACAACCACCCAGTTAATTTTAGTCATCTAGATGCAAAAACCGGAAATCACCAAATAATCCAAATAATCCAAGGCTGTTTCTACTTGCTTCTTTGTTCCACTTTCTCTTCCTGGGGTTCTATTATTTTGTTACCAAGTTTCAATTAAAATGTATCTTTGAGGAATCTTGTTAAAATTTCACTGTAAATTCCTTTTAATTATAGTTCCATTCCTTAATTCCAGCCAGTCTTCTCCATTTTTCCAGAGCCTGCCCTTTTATTCTTTTTTTCCTCCTTTCCTGCTTTTAAAAACTTTTAAATGTCCAGAAATCTTTATTATCCTTTTGACTTTTATTTTCAGCTTAGATGCCTATTAATGTCAAAGTGGATTTTTTTCAATTTCTTGCTTAAGTCTCTTAGCAATCAGTATAAGTAAGGGAAGAAAAAAAAAACCCTAATCCTTTCCCTTCTCTCTCTCCTTCGCAGCTTCAAAATCTTCTTTGGGAACAATGTTGTTAAGTTTAAATTCCAGGGTACCTTATTTGTTGCTTTTGCAACAAATACCAACCAAAATTTTCTCTTCTTATCTTCCTCCTGCACATTCTTTTCCGGTCGAGTTCTTCTTTGTGGTGGCCATTTCTGACCACCGCTACAACCGCCTTTGGGAAAGGGAGTAATGGCCAGCTGGGGAGGAGAGATGCGGCTCTCCTCAACCCTGCAGGCAGTCTCCCCCCTCTTCACCACCTCTACAGGGTGGCTTAGCCCCAAAACCAGCCGGCTCGGGGTGCTCCAGTGGCGAGCACAGATCGAAGCCTCAGAGAGACGAGGTTTCAGTCTGTCGCTGAAGAAGCTCAAACCGGACGTCATATTCAGCAGGTTCTGACCAGTTCTAGAGAACCAGCAGCAGAAATTCTGAGGAGTTCAGAGAACCAGCAAATCCCACCTCTGACTGGACGTTTTACAGTATCCTTCCCCTGCCACGCCCACCAAGCCATGCCCACAGAACCGGTAGTAAAAAAATTTGAATCCCACCACTGGTTAGGCTGCAAAATACCTAAAGCTGACCTATGAGTTTGGTATCTGAAACAGACAATCTTAAAATGTCTAGAAGCTCAAATGGGAAATAACAATACTAACTCAGTATTCTTGCCTGTTTACTTGTGACAATGCCAGTTGCTTGTAACAAAGCTAATTGCAAAAATTGGCTTTTTTAATTCTGTCTAACATAGGAATGGGCAATTTCATTATTACAGCCAGCACTTAATGTTTTGGTGAATATTTCATTATATATTGGAAAATCTATTCCATGTCAACACAATTAGGTTGCTTTGTACAAATCAACATCTTGAATTCAGTTAGGGGCAAGATGCAAAGTATTTCCTGCTTCTCATCCACTTTAATTACTTCTGAATTCTAAGGCAATTGCTAGCATTTGTTTATCCATTTTAAAAATATATATATATATTTTTAACTTGCAATGTTCAGTTCTTCTCATTTTACTGTTTCAAGGAGAACTTTTTATTTGTTGCAATCCATATTCCTGCTGTTCCTTAATGACACAAACAATTTTATGAACCATGTAAGGGTTACACAGAAATATCTATATTCCCTGGCAAGTTGATGTGATTTAATTTGTCATATGTTTGCCTACAAAATTATGCTGAGTGAGAATTCAGCAAAACCGTTCAGCTGAATATGAAACACAAGCACTGATCTAATAGGCATTATCTCTTTCAGAAAGCATTTTTTTCCTGTTAGCTCTGCAAGACTAAGATTAATCACTTACAAATAATAGGAATCTTCAAAACAGGCATTTAGCCATGTTCTCCTATCAACAGAATCAGCAGGAAATGTGATAAGTAAGTTATCATTGGAAGCCCAAGAGAATAAGATCATCATTATCTAGTCTTGAAAAAAACACAGCACCAAATTAGAATGATTACTTGGATGAATACATGCAGAATGCTTAGGTTACACACACACACACACACACACACACACACAGAGAGAGTGAGTTAGGTATATATATGGTTAAGTATGTACGGGGTGGGATTCCACCAATATAACAACTGCTTTGGTGATCGTGTGATATGGAAAATCATTGCTACTAATCATTGCTATGGAGAAGGAATTTATTGCTACTTGAGCTTTCCTTCTCTCTTATTCAAGGTTCTTTACACACAATTCCCACCAACAGTTGCTGGAAGTAGTAGTACACATGTTTTCTAACTGGTTAACTGGGCATACTATCACTGCTGATCTTCCTAGTTCTTTTCCTTCTTGGAGGTTATTGCCATATAGGATCAGGAACTGAAACTTAGTTTTGTCTTTGTTTACTTGTCATGACATTGATGCTTCTTCAAAAATTTGCCCTTATAACTCTGCCTTAAGGAGTGAAGTGTGATTGTGCAGAGCAGCACAAATGTTTTCATTCAACTTCTCATATTTTGAAGAATATAATTTTAAATGGTAACCTGTGGAAGGTTTTAAAAGGATTCTGAGAACAGATCCAACTCTTTTAGACACCCACAGATTTTAGTACTATATAAATGAAGAGAGGGAGAGGGAAAAGGAGAAAGAGGAGAGAGGGAGAGAGAGAGAGGAGAGAGAGGGAGGGAGGGAGAAAGGGAGAGGGAGAGAGAGAGGGAGAGAAAGAGACAAGGAAAGAGATAGGGAGAGAAAGAGAGGGAGATGGAAAGAAAAAGAGAGAAGGAGAGAGAGGGAGAGGGAGAGAGAGAGGGAGGGAGAGAGAAAGAGAGGGAGGAGCGAGGGAGAGAAAAACTGTTTGATTTCAAGAGAAGTTCTAGTCGACTTTGTAATATCGATACAATTATAATACAAATTTAAAATTATCAAAAATTACTTTTTAAGCATTACACATATGGAAAAAATAATGTGTTTATCCACAAGCATATTTTGGAATTGAATTTTGGAAGAATCTTGCAAGATTTCTTCTGCTAAAAGAGAAAAAAACATGGAGCGGCTGATATGTAGCATACCACCTATTTCAAGCAGTACAAGACTTTCCTGAGGTGTTAAAGAAGACAACAAGAAAGATAAAACCACAAACTGCATCTTTTATCATGAATCTTAGCCAGAGGACAAGCAGATGGACAAGCAAGGCCTGAACACATTCAGCACTCAACAAAACCCGCATGGCTATATTTTTTGTTGCAGCATGCTAAACTCACTCAGTAATAGTTTTGGCCTATGAATTACCTAATCATAGTGCTATAGTTATAGGGCGAAAGCCTGAAGTTTCCTTGGCACATAAATCCATTCAAACTGGGTAGCAGATATCTCCCATTCCATTTCACTCTGATCTCCAAAGGACACGCTCTGGCACAATCTGAAAGGTGCAATGAATTCATTTGCTTCTTAAACACCCTGATATTTTCCTCTGTCACAAGTACATGGGGATGATAGGAACAGCTTAATTATCTGAAAGTAAATCTAGTCCGTTTAGCCCAGACAGTAGTTTGGGCAGCATAGATTCAATATAATATCTTGTTCTATGTGAGACTTTTTAAAAAAAAAAAAAAAAATAGAAGTCTATGTATGCATACATATACAAAATCTCCCTTTTACCACCCTGTAATCTCTTAATTTGGGGTAGAATCAGAGACTGGATGGGCATTTACTAGCCGGGTGCCCTTGCTGATGCCATGCAAAGTTCAAAGCAGTCATGCCCACATCGGAGCCTGAATCTGCAGAGGAAGAGGAGCTGGACCTAGAGCTGACATAGATCAATAGGGCGGCTTTGTTGGCTCCGAAGAAATGTGGAGAGGAGTAGGCCAAGTCTGGCCAGGGCCTTTCAGGATTGGCTTGTAGGCAGGGAGGAACAGGGGCAGGATGACCAAGACAGAGCAAGCAGTGAACACGAGGAGCGACGGAGGTCAGGCGATGAGCAAAGACTGCCCCCTCTTGATCCCTGGGCACAGAGAGTGGAGTGTAGGGGGAAAATCACAGGCTGATCCGACTACTTGGGAAGAGAGTGGGCCCCCCTCTTCACAAGGCACACCGGGGGGGGCAGGGGGACACTGAGATTTAAGGAGATGGTATGGGGAGGGACAAACGCTCAACATGTGCAAAGGTGATCCTGGTAAGGAATACTATGACATCTTCTTGTGATAAGCAAGAAGTTGTGTGCTGTTGCCAATGTTTGGAGTTTCCTGGACTTCTTGTTGTTGTTTTTTCTTGCTTCCTGGATTAATTGCCTTGTTCCTTTGCTTCCTGAAACCATTTCCTTGTTCCTTTGCTCTCTGGCTTATTCCCTTACTGTGGTGGATTTCTTGCTTTGCAGCCATTGTGCTCCTAGTATTGTGCTGGACTACTTGCAGCCAGAGGGTGCTCGAAGTGCGTGTGTGTGTGTGTGTGTGTGTGTGTGTGTGATCATTTTGCTCTGGGACTTGCCATAAATGTGGGAGCATTTGGGGCAATGTTGGAGCAATAAAGGGGCAATTTGAACTATCAGCTGACTATGTTGCCTTAGGCAAATCAAACCAATGTAATATAGGCAAATCAAGCTTGGCAAAGAATGAAATGTGAAAAAGAATTGAGGTTTTATGCATTGGTAGGACATTCTGAAAAGGCAGCCAATCAATCTGAGAGAGGGGAATGGAAAATGATGACGACAACAACAACAATAACAACAAACAACAACAAACAATTGGATATAGCCAGTTGTAGAACAACCTGCTTGATGGCCCTAGATATAAGAACTAAAAATGTTGCCATCTTTTTTAGATGTTTCACTATGACATTGATATTGTAGCAAATAATGTATAATCATTGCCTGTGATAGGTGTCAAAGCAGACCAGCAAGAGGTTCAATGAGATCAAAGTGCCAGGTGTGATATACCGTAAAAAGCAGTCTAGTGAGACTTCTGCCACAGACCCAGTGCTGTCTGAACATTGCAAAGGTGATCCTGGTAAGGAATACTATAACAACTTCTTGTGATAAGCAATGATGGCAGAACACTAAACCACACCAATGTGAAGAGCCTATTGTGCGGGGCATGGCGTATAAGATAAATATATATATATATAAATATCAGAAGAGGAGCCGACACAACAGAGGTGGTATTCAGCAGGTTCTAATCAGTTCTGGAGAACCAGTAGTGGAAATTTTGAGTAGTTCAGAATGCCACCTCTGACTGGCCCTGCCCTCATCTATTCTCTGCCTCCGGAATCCCAGCTGGTTGGCTGGGTCTTCTTTTGTTGCCCTTCACAGGGGAACGGAGCTGGAAAGTAGGTTAGTGGGGTGGGGAGGGAATAGGATTTTGCAGTAACCTTCCCCCAGGAGTGGGGAAGGAATTGAGATTTTACAGTATCCTTCCGCTGCTATGCCCACCAAGCCATGCCCACCAAGCCATACCACACCCACCAAGCGATGCCCACAGAACCGGTAGTAAAAATTTTTGAATCCCAACACTGCCACACAAGCTGCAATAATGAAAATTCTATGAGTGTCAAGATCCAAGTCTCTGTACTTAAACTCTGTCAAAGCTTTTTATAGACCAGCAGTTCCTAGTTTATCCTAGGAATGATCCGTGAGTTTAAAACTATTTGCATAATAAAAAAAACTTTATTTGCCTTTTTTTCATTCTCAATTTTTCATGAGTACAGTGGATTAAAATGCCTTAGCCCAAATCAAGACAGTGGCACCAAACGGTACCAATATTCTTTCAATTAATTTTTTTTTTTTAAAAAAAAATACTTTCATTTAAGAATGTCTTTGAGGAAGCAGTAAAATGTTAACGTTATTAATATTCTGTGTGCCAAAATGAGAGGAATGCATAAAGCATTAATGGTATTTTTTTCATGCTGTATAATAAACTGTGTCAATATTTGGAAGATCTGCTTTACTTCCTGAATCAATATTTTCCAAATGATCAATGCGTGATGCTGTAAAACCATTCAAAGTGCACGATTGAACAAAGAAGACAGAAACTAAAAGAAGACAGAAAGTTTGCTGGTATGGCTTCAAATTCCAATTGCAACAAACTTGTAGAGTTTTGATGTAGCATCAAAGAAGATTATCAATGATTATCTGAAAAGGCTGTTAAAATACTCTTCCTTTTTCCAATTACATATCTATGTGAGGTCAGATTTGTTCATATATTCCAACCAAAGGAACTCCACACATCAGTCACATACACAAACGCTCTTTGGGTTTCTCAGTAATTTTCAAGAATGTGAAGAAGTTTGAGAATTGCTGGTCTAGACCCATGGAGTTTGAATGTGAAGAAGAATGGAGAGGGGTGGCGATAAGCAGATAAATTCAAGCTCATTTGTTTCTTCAAGGAGAAGCTGAAAATTTCCAACAATGTAAGCCAAGACATGAAGTCAAACTGGAATGTTTGTTTTAGCCAGAAATTAAGTCAGCAAGATCCATTGGGTCTCAATAGAAAGGCAACCAAATTCCAGCTGAGACAATATGTTTTTGTTTGATAAACGAGATATTGAAAATAGCCTTCAAAAAGTTGGTTTGAATTACTTGCAGAGAAGATTTTTTTTTTCTATGTACATACAGAGTTACACATCATGTAGCAACAAACTAAATACCTTTGCTTTGAATAATTTTTTATTGCAGGGATATTTTTATTTCTGTCTTGCAAATCTGATAATCTTGTTAAAGGGTTTTTTTTTTGTGCTCTTGGTGTGAACTCACTTATTTGATAATTCTAGGAAGCAAGTGTTTGGAAACGAATATCAAGACACTTAATGTCCTTAACTTGCTTGACAGGTTTATTATCAAATTGCCAATTATAAGAAAGGTTAAAATGCTTTTTAGTGAAAATTAAGGCTTTTGTTGTAGCACCATTAATTTCCATGATTCCCTAGGAAAAAAAGAATGTTTATAGCTCCTAAATATCCATAAAGGGCAACTTAAGATGTGGAGAAAGTGATAAAATCATCTGCATAGAGTCAAATAGAAATAGGCATCGAGTCAAATAGAAATAGTTGGTGAGGACTGGAGGGGTGAATTTTTTTTGTTGTTGGACAAGGGCCAGAAGAAGTCATTAATATAAAGTTTTCAAAAATAGCCAAGCTGGAATGAATCCATACATAGATTCCTTAGAGATTGAAATGGAAGCCAGTAAATCTCCATTGTTTTTATATTTCATTTCTATAAAGGTGTTTTTATACAGTAGCATTATCAGCCTGAAAAGTCTTTTCTGGGGCATTGGGTTTCACATTGATAAAAGTAGCGTAAAAAGAATCTTTGGGGAACTTGGACAGATGGTATACAATTGTACACCTCTTAACAGTCCAAAAATGTGGTCTAAAACATACTTGGTCAGTGGCCAAGATGATCTTCTGGATCATCCTATTGGCAAATTTATTATAAAGCTATAGAGCTTGCTAATTACACATAGCAGACTAACTGGACAATAATTACCTAAGCTATTTTTATTTCTTAAACTTTACAATTGTGATGGAATAGCTCCAGTCTTTAGATTTGTTGTTGCTTGTAAACAGGGAAACTAACATAACCAAGATTTGTTTTCAAGAATTCTGGGGGAATTAATTCCTCTTCTACCACTTGACTATTTTTCAACTGGTGAAAATCCGTTTAAAGCAGAGGTGTCAAACTTGATTTTATTGAGGGCCACATCAGGATTGTGTTTGACTTCAGAGGGCTGGGGTGAGTGTGGCCAGGGTGGGCGTGGCCAGCTCAATGTCATTCATGTCAGGGCGCCTATGGTGGCCCAAGTGCTATGCCAGTGAAAATGGGTTCCCAAGCTCCGTTTTCAGCTGCAACGGCCTCCTGTAGCCTTCTGCCAGTGATATTGGAGCTTGGGAGAGATGTGCGTGGCCCTCGTGGGCTCCGTTTTTGCTGGCAGAGGTACCATGGGCTGGTCCTTCACTGTTCCCAGGGCAGCCCCACAGCCCCGATTTAAGCACCCATGGGCTGGATCCACCCCCTGGGCCTTGAGTTTGACACCCCTGATTTAAAGAGTTTTAAATATGAAACCGGTGGTTTATCACACAAAAGATCAGAAATCGGGAAACCTAGACTTCCTTTGCTAAATGATATACAAAACAGATCATGGTAACGGATGGCCCAGTGTAGTGCCAAAAATACACTGCACTGCATCCAACATTCAAAATGAGGCTGATTTTTTTCTTGAGAATGGATTGTTGGAGTCTCTCCTAGTTTGTTAAGAGATAGCTTTGTTTATTTCTTTTTAACCCCATTTCTCAAAAAATGAAATTATGCATATACATGCACATATAAAACATCATAAAGAACTCAGTCAAAACTTCATTATGGGTCACACAGTCCTCAGACTTCATAAAAGAAAATACAGTACATAATATAAAAACCAATGTAGCATGCAAACACAAAGTTGACTAATCAAGTAACTATGCACACATAATAGCTGAACTAACTTACCCTTACATCTCACTTCCATCAACATCTCACTACTTCTATATATTTTTTCCTCTCACAAAAAGTGCATATCAAATTAAGGATTCACTAGAATTGAGTTTTATAATAACTATAAATGTTTAATAATTTTTAATGTTTAATAATTGGTTTAATTGGTTTTTATATATATATATTATAATTAAAAAGATGTCCTAACTTAAGCACAAAGTCAAATGAGTGACCTTGGGCCAGTACCCTTCCCTCAGCCTTAGCAAGGAAGCACTGCCAAGTCACTTCTGAAAAATCTTGCCAAGGAAACTGTAGGCACATGTCCAAACGGCCTTTGAAAATCAGATATGATTGAATGGAATAAAAAGAATGGTGGATATAGGAATAAATTTTACTTCATAACTTTAGACACATGAGCCATGATCTAACTAGGAGACCCCCCAAAATAAATATTATCTAATTATTAATGATTGTGATGAAGTTAAAGTTAACTTTATTATATGAACATATCCAATCACATTCACATTGTGTATACTCTGTTTTGGACTATGTTATTTTCTTAGCTGCAATTCACTCTGAAATCACCAAAATTGGACTTGGCATCCCAATTCCCTAAATAAGATCAGTAAACAGAACTGTCACTTTCACTTCAGTTGACCTAATTCAAGAGAAAGATCAAGAAGGAGAAACTCTCTGAACAAAGCCAGCTAGTAGTTTGTAAAATACCCAATACAACTGTCATAATCAATTGATCCAATAGATTTCTCTTCCAGACAAGTTCAAATTGGGACTCCCTATCTAAATGCATGATGTTGATAGGCGTACAGCCTTTGGGACATTGAAGGAAACTCTGCTTGTGAGATTCTGCTTCATCTGAGCTTTTTCAATAAGATTTTTAAAGAACAGCTCTCAAAAAAGAGCAACAATTCTAAAGATATAAAGTGAAAAGTCTATGAGAAATGCTTAGGTCCAAGTGGTCCAATTGTTTTTTTTTTTCCATCCATAATTTCATCTTTTTTTTTTTTTACCTATCCTAGTTTGTCATATTATACTTATTCCCATTTACTTTCTTTTTCTTTTCTGTCCTGTGCCTTCAAATTCACCATATAAAAATATTCCTCCTCCTAAAAATATTTCACTAGATTACCCATCGAGACATTATGAAACCTTTATTCTTATGTTTTCTGATTATATAGATTTCAATGTCAGGAAGTAATCATATTTTTTTTCCCTTATGAATCTGTCAAATTTTACCATCCAGATGTGTTAGTATGATCCGTGGTAGAATTTCAAATCAAATAATATCAGACTGAAATTGACCACTATATCCCTATTATTGCACATGATTATTGATAAACAGTGTCTGTAAAGACCATTTCTTTTTATATTACATGAAATTTTAACAGTCACTAATTTGACATGACAAAATATAGAGTTACGGGAATGGTTCTACCAACAGCACAAAATGGCTCCTCGTAGAACCAGATGTATGGCAAGAACCAGAAAAGATATACAATATTTTGAATTTCAAAAGTTGGAAGAATAGGTTTGTGCCACCCTAGTAGTAGTTTAGTGAAAAATCCTATCAAAGTTTTTGTCGACATATAAAACACAGAGATACTGCCAATTACAATGCTCTATATATTAGGATGCGAATTATTTTCAAAGAAGTAATAACATTTTTGAAACTTATAATTTCTTTCATTTTTTCATTTGTTGATAAATATGGATGAATATCATTATGTTTTGTGGATGAATCACTGTCTAGCAGTTGTTACAAAAGGTGCTACCTAAAAACTAGCAATTGTTCTAAAAGCTACAACATTCCATTTCTGGTTTATTTCTTCATTGTTGTCATTGAAACTAACACAAGTCCAAGTTTTATTTCTTTTCTTTATGAAGTAATATGTTGGATCCATGTAGTATGCTGCATAATTATAATTGGGCAATAGAATTTAAATCCTGAAATACTAAAATTCAAAAAAGTAACCATAAATACATATAAAACCAAAGCACACTTAAGGTAATTTGGGCAAAAATACTCTTGGTGTACCCCTTTTTTCATGCAAAGATTTGATGGAAAAATAAATTCTACCACCAGGAACTAGAGTTCAACATTACACTAACAGTAAGCTGAAATCAAGCAATGTTAATGCATGGATACTGCTGCCAAACTTAGCAATATTTAAGTCAACCTTACCATCTCAATCACATGACTTCATTCATTGAATTCTTCTTTTAGAATATGTGTGGTGGCCTTAGCAGAATCAAAATATTCTATTTCAGTTGTTCATAAAATAAAACAGAGTTAATGAGAAAATGAAATAGAACAAGAGGAAAGAGAAAAGGAAGAAGTGGAAAGAGAAGGTGTAAGAACGAGACACCAAAGAAGAGCAAACAAGCTTCAACAAGTAACAACTATAGAATAAGATGGCAGAAGAAATCAAATTGATTTCCATTAACATCAATGGTTTAAATTCACAAATCAAGAGGAAAAAAACAATAGCTAAACTACAGAAATTGAACTTAGACATTATATGCCTTCAAGAAACACATATCCAGAAACATCAAAGTAAACTGTTAGAAGCAACAAAATTAGGATATTTAACAGATATTTAACAGATAATCAGAGTTGGAAGGGATCTTGTGGGTCATCTCGTCCAACCCACCACCCAAGCGGGAGACCCCACACCATTTCTGACAAATGGCAGTCCAATCTCTTCTTGAAAGTCTCAAGTGATGCCACTCCCACAACTTCCGAGGGCAAGCTGTTCCATTGGTTGATTGTTCTCACTGTCAGAAAGTTTCTCCTTATTTCCAGGTTAAATCTCTCCTTGTTCAGTTTCCATCCATTATTCCTTGTCTGGCCTACAGGTGCTTTAGAAAATAGCTTGACCCCTTCCTCCCTGTGGCAGCCCCTCAAATATTGGAAGACCTCTATCCTGTCTCCCCTGGTCCTTCTCTTTACTAGCTAGCCAAGACCAGTTCCTGTAACCGTTCATTGTATGTTTTAGCCTCAGTCCCTTAATCATCCTGGTTGCTCTTCTCTGTACATTTTCTAGAGTCTCGACATCTTTTTTATAATGTGGTGAACAAAACTGGATGCAGTACTCTAGGTGTGGTCTTACTAAGGCTTTATAGAGTGGTATTAGTACTTCCCTTGATCTTGACTGTATCCCTCTGTTAATACAACTTAGGATTGCATTAGCTTTTTTGGCTGCTGCTGCACACTGCACACATATGGAAAGGATAATGAGTAGACACAAATTGAATATGTTAGCACAAGATGAATGGTTACAGGACATGAAAATGATAAAACAGAATTATTTTGAGCATGTGAACAAGCCGGGAAGGTGGCTATCCTACAGAGTTAAGAAAGAAAAGGAAAAAAAAGATCAACCCAACAATTGAAGGATGCTGATGGTACGTTACAACATCAAATTGAAAAGAAAAAACATATTGTTAAAAGTTTTTTGGAGGAACTATATTGTAGGCAAGACGTACCAGAGGAAAATATCCAACATTATTTAGAAGGGAAATGGTTACCTGCGATCTCGGAACAGAATAAAGAAGAGATAAACAGGGAAATAACACTAAAAGAACTCCTAGAAGCAATCCTGAAACAGAAAAACAATAAGACACCAGGACCGGATGGTCTCACAGAGGAACTGTATAAAATGCTCCAAGAAAAATTAGAAATGCAATTGTAAGAACTCTACAATGGGATACTGACAGCAGCGAAGTTACCCAAGTCATGGGGAGGAGACACACATAACATTGATCACAAAAGAAGATTCGGACCATCAATTAATTCAAATTATAGGCCTATATCCCTTTTAAATGTTGACTATAAAATATTTATGTCCATAATGGCAGAAAGATTGAAAAAAAACCTGAACCAGATAATTCATAGCAACCAAAACGGATTCTTACCAAATTGACAAATCAAAAATAATACCAGAATGGTAATGAATATAATAGAATACTACGAAGCAAACCCAGGAAAACAATTGGCAATGGTCTTCCTCGATATGCAAAAGGCATTTGACAATGTTAATTGGCAGTTTATAATACAACAATTAAAAAGCATGCAATTTGGCAATAAATGTATCAAACTGATTTCGATAACACAGATGGCCAGTGTAATACTGAATGGTGATAGAACAGAAACGTTTAAGATCAACAAAGGAGTAAGACAGGGATTCCCACTGTCACCCCCTCTCTTCATCCTTACCTTAGAAAACTTATTGGAAAACATTAGGAAAAATGAAGAAATCAAAGGGGCTTTAATCAAAAAGAAGCATTATAAGGTACAGGCATTTGCCGATGATATAGTATTTTTTCTGGAAGATCCAGAGAATATGGGTGTAAAATTAATAAATGAAATAGAAGGACTCGGCAAGGTCGCAGGCCTTAAGATAAATAAAAACAAAACAAAATTATTGACTAAAAATTTAAAAGATAAGCAAAAAAAAAGAAGAAGAAGAATTAGAAGGAAAATTGGGAATGCAAAGTGTGAAAAAATATTTAGGCATTTGGTTAACAGCAAGATGCTCTTCAATCAAAAAAAAAAGATAATTACGACAAATTAATAATACAAATTAAAAAAGAATTAGAAATGTGGGGAAAATTACAGGAGATGATGAGACTAGAAAAGGAGATTGCTAATGAAATAGCTTCAGAAGGCATTGCAGAGATCATAAAGAATGTCAAAATGCCCTCAGGACTATAGAGCTATACCAGTCTACTTCAATTAGGTTGATGGAATAGGAGTGTGGAGATTTGAATTGTAGCCTTGTCTTTGATCCAGAAGTCTGCTGGTTGACTTTGAACCAGTAATCCTAGACTGGGAAACCAAAATAAGCTACCAATTTTCCAAAGCACATTAGACCAGCAAGGCAGATTGTGATTCATAATATTTAAAGAGATTTGCATCTTGCCATAGCATCTTGCTTATGATCATCAGAAAAATAAGTTAACAGAGCAATTAAGTATTGTTAGCATATTAACAGAGGAATAGAATCAAGATCATGTAAAGTGTTAGTACTGCCTTATAACGTCTTGGTAAGATGTTACACTGGGAATCCTGCATCCAGTTTTGCTCACCATAATTTAAAAAAAAAGATGTTGAGATTCTGGAAAGGGTGCAGAGAACAGCAGCAAAGATGATTAGAGGGTTGGAGGCTAAAACATATGAAGAACAATTACGAGAACTGGGTATGGGCTAGTCTAGTGAAAAGAAGGACTGGGGTAACATTATAGCAGTGTTCCAATATTTGAGGGGCTGTGACAAAGGAAGAGGGGGTAAACCTATTTTCCAAAGCACCAGGAGGCAAGACAAGAAACTAATCTAGGAGACAAGCAACTTAGAAATAAGAAAAATTTCTTGACAGTGAGAACAATTAACTAGTGAAAAAAGTTACCTTTAGAAGTTGTGGGTGCCCCATCACTGAAGATCTTTAAAATAGAGATTGGACAGCCATTTGTTGGAAATAGTCTCTTGCTTGAGTGATATATACACATTTTTGGAGGCAGTATGCTGATTCTGTAAACAGTTTAAACAGTTTACAATGAAGCAGCGTATCAGTCTAAATGCTATTGCTATACTATTATTTAGACTTCATGGTTACATCAACAGAGGAAAAAGAAATGGTGTTACTCCAGCTGTCTTTTTTTATAAACAAAAGCCCATCACAAGGGTAATTTTGATATATAATAATAATTTCTGTGTGCAATTCAAGTTACTAATTGATAATCTGCAGTTTGAAATGGGCAGAAAAGAATATTATTTTAATTAATATTCAAATGAAAGCATTTGAAGTTTTTAAAATACTGACCTTGATCTTTTAAAGACTGTTTTAAAACTGTCACTTTATCTTTATAAAATTAGGGAACATTCACCTTAATTCTGATTTATCGAGACCTCTGAAAATATTTCTAACATAATCTAGTTATAAGGGAGTAATCACTAATTGGAGTTAGTTAAATGTTTATACACAAATATATCACTAGACTATTGTCTACAGGTATGAATAAATTCTGATTAGGATGATTTAGAAATAAAAACAAGTATGTGCTTACATACACAAATAAACATTTAATAAAGAATAACACTTAATAAATCATAATAAATATTTATATTTATATATCTATATTTCTCTCTCTGTGTGTGTGTCTCTTTCTTTCTTTCTTTCTTTCTTTCTTTCTTTCTTTCTTTCTTTCTTTCTTTCTTTCTTTCTTTCTTTCTTTCTTTCTTTCTTTCTTTTTATCTATCTATCTCTCCATCCATCCATCCATCCATCCATCCATCTCCAGAACCATAAAGCCTACAACCTTGAAATTTGGCACATATGCTCCTCTTGGCTTCTAGGTGATCACTAAGAAATGGTTTTTCGAAATGACTATGAAATCATTAGTATTTCTTATACAGTAATTAACATGCTCTGATGCTAAGGAGTTCTACTACTCCTCTCTACCTGAAAAGAACTCTGTTCAAACTGCCAGCTACCTCACATTCTGTTACCTCAGTTCAAACTGGCAGACATTGCACTCCTTCACTCAGGAGCTCCTAAAGAGGGAAGAAATGACATCAAAACATACTTTTTTACATACATACATACATACATACATTTGTTTTCTTAAGTTTTCACAGGTATTTATATGTATGGTATTCAGCTTTGTTCAGGTATTTTCCCACGTCATTATAGTTGTGCTTTTAAAGTTGTAGCAACGTTTCGGCAGAATCTCATCTGTCATCATCAGGCTTGTGTATTGTGTTCGTCTGTGAGACAGGCTTTCACAGCCATTTCTGTTTTAAATTTGGTGCTAGCCTACTGCATTATATCTGTGATGAATTAACCTTGTCCATGTTTGACACTACACTGACCAGTTCTTGTTGAAGAGTAAGGGAGCTGCAACAAAGATTAAATTATACAAGAAGATACAGTGAAGTCTTTATACATTTTGCTGTAACACTTATGATACCTCATATTTTTACTACAGTAAGTATACTATATTAGTTTGCAGTCTTTCTGAAGTGAGTGCCTTCCATTGTGTTTGCCAATGGACACTGCCAAATGCTGCTGCAAAGTCAATGATCACAATGATGAGCATTTTTCAACATCTAAGGCATTCTTCAAGCAACTGTCATGGAACAAATATTTGACCAAAGCATCTTCTGTTCTGTTCCTTCCTGAAGCCTCTGTTGCTTTCCAAAATATGTTCCCTAAGACTGACAACAGGCTAATCCTACAGAAATCGTGTTCTCCTATCTTGACATTTGGTGTTATTATTTCCTATTTCTGGAAATTTTACATTTTTTTTCAAACTGCCAGATTATTTGAAGAAGTCAGCGGAGCCAACAATCAACACATCAACATATCATCTCCAGACTTAGGGTTACAGCAGTGACTTCATCTGCTTCAACAGCTTTATCATTTTTTATTGGATGGGTGGCAGCTTTTATTTCAGAGATTCTGGGCTCATATTCTTCAGCAGTTTCATCTGAGCTGTCAAGAGATGATGGCTCTACTGCAAAGGGCATTTGCAAAGGAGCTGCAAGTAGCTGTGCCAATGACTTAGTCATTCGATTCCACAGCACACAAAAGTGTCATCTGCCATTCTGGTGTTATCATCTGTGCACTGAAATTTACCTCTGAGACAGCATAATATGGGTAGAAGCTACACAATAGGCAGCAGTTTGGAATTTCTTCAAGTTTTTCCATAACGTTATTCTGAATTGGCATCCTCTTCTGCTTTGAGGTGGGTGTGGATTTGCTTATTTTCTGTCAATACTGTGTCACCTCTCTGACATCCCATTGTTTTTTATTTGTCTAACAATGCTAGCCATGCATTCAAAGGACACAATTCTTCTTGCCATCCTGCTACAGGACAAAAATCATCTAGCATGTTTGTTAATTATTTTTGAAAACTGTATACCTTCCATCAGTTGCAAGGATTGCTTTGCAGTTTCATAATAAACGTTACAGAAAGAAACAATTAAATAATGGTGCTGGATGTCTCCCACCGCCCGCTTCCTTTTCATTATTTTGTTTTTTTTTAATTACATGAAAGCAACAAGATCTTTGCGATGTTCACCTCCTAGCTTCAAGCGGTGAAAGCAGTGTGGGACTTTTGTCTAGTTTATATTCCGCTGTAGGAACACCGATAAAAAGAGGAAGTTAGCAGAAAGGAAGTCATACAGAAGGTCTGTTAATGGAAGCTACATGTACTAAGTGATTCCTGTATAAAGGAAAGTGATGGTTACTTATTTTCATGGCATGAATGTGTGAAGATAAGTTCATACAGGAATCCACCAATCAGGGACCATTATGAGTGAAGTCCAGACAGAACATGGCCTACCCACTGTGGTAAAAGCAGAAGATGATGTTGAAATACAGAATTGGAGTTCTTACGCTGGCTTCATTTCCAGCTGATTTACACAAGGGAGTCTACAATTTAGAAAAACTTAATGTTAGATAATTATCCTTTGAAGAATTGATGTAGAAGCAATCTTTCTTTTCAGACAATTCTCAGGGACTAACTTATTTCCTAGTGTGGAAAATACTACATCAGAGAGTGGTAATAAATGTGGGGAAACTTAACTACATCTTTATGGGTGACCTACAGAAAACGTGTAGTGTCAATCATACCATTATGGAAGCTATTTTCTACATTAAACTCTACATCAGTCTTGGAAGATAGTTGTGTCTGTGTGACTGATAGATCATATGTAGCAAGAATATTGATGCCTACTATATGCAAGCTTCTCTCCAATGCCTTGAGTGAAGCCACTAAAACATGCTGATGGTTTGTCATTGTTTATATACTTAAGGAAAGGGAGAAGGGGTGGGATTCTACCAGTTTGGACCAGTTCTATAGAACCAGTTGTTACGATTCTGCACAGTTTGGAGAGCCGGCAAATCGCACCACTGGCCTGAGAGAAGAGCTGAACCTTCCTTAGGACTGAAAATTCTATTTTTTTCAGTGCAGATTCAGGCAGCAGATTGCAGAGAAGTAGATCTGCGAGTGACTCTGTGATTCTGCAAGCAACTCAATCTTCCTGCCTGCTTTGCCCACGTTTTGGATAAAAGTTGCTCTTTCTTTAAATAAAAAATTCAACATTTACATAAATATTTACAATATTTACATACAAGCCATGCCAACCAAGCCACATGACCACCAAACCACACCAACAAATCAGGGCACACCCACAGAACCGGTTAAGAAATTTGAATCCCACCCCTGAAAGGGAGTAGTTATTAAATGTACAGAAAACAGTCACATTAGGAGCCTCTGTGGCGCAGTAGTTAGAGTGCAGTACTGCAATCTACTTCTGGAGCCACTCCTTACAATTTGGCAGTTCAAATCCCACCAGGTTCATGGTTGACTCATCCTTCCATCCTTCCGAGGCAGGTAAAATGAAGACCCAAATTGTTGGGGGCAATAGGGTGATTCTGTAAACTGTTTATAGAGGGCTGTAAAGCACTCTAAAGTGGTATATTGCCATTAGTGCTATTGCCATTAGTGCTGGCCGAAACAGCAGGGGCTGCACACAAAGCCCTATTTTCAGCCTGGACACCTGCCAGACAAAATGGACTCGGGGGTGCATAAGAGCCTCTATGCCCTGTTTTCATCCTGGACGTCATCCTGCAGCACCCTACCAGCCAAAACAGGGCATGGGGCTGGGGGCTTGCGAGGCCACCCTGAGCCCCATTTTTTGTCTGACTGCCTCACGCAGCACCCTGCTGGCCAAAACAGGGCACAGAGGATGCATCCCGCATCACGTTTTCAGGATGTACTGCCTCCTGCAGCACCTTACCTGCCAAAATGGGTCATGGGGGTATCTTACGCAGCTCCCCTGCAGTCCATTTTGGTGACAGAGGCACCATGGGCTAGTCCTTTGCTATTTCCAGATTTAAGCACCCTGCAGGGCAGATCTGGCATGCGAGCCTTGAGTTTGACAGCCCTGCTCTAGAGCACCCTCTGACCACACTCCCTGATAGCATCTCTTGGGGCTCTCCTGCTAGGTGAAGCAGGCTTGGTGCAGTGGTGGGATTTAAAAAGTTTTACCACCGGTTTGGTGGGCGTGGCCTGGTGGGCGCGCTTTGCGCATGTGCATAGTTTTTGCACGCACATGTGCCACACATGCACTTTGCACAGGTAAGAGGCGTTCCCAGGGGTGGGATTCTACCGGTTCACACCTATTCACTAGAACTGGTTGTTAACATTCTAAGCAGTTCAGAGAACTGGTTGTTAGAAGAAATTACTGGGCTAATCCTGTAAGGAAGGCAGGAAGGAAACATTCTGGTGTTGCATACAGAATCTGCCTCTCCGTTAACCCTTATTACATTCTTGGCGGGACTAGACTTCCTGTCTCTGGAACTTCTCTGGAGTTTTTTTTCCCCCTCCTTTGTTGGTACTTTGCCTGTGTGGAATGATCATTCAAAGTTACACTGGCACTGAAAAAAGTGACTTATGACCACTTACGACTGTTGCAGCATCCCCACAGTCCTGAGAGGCCAGGTGAGGAGATGCGTGCCTCGATGTGAGTGATATTGAATTGGCCACGCCCAGCCAATAACATGACCAAGCCATGTCCACCCAGTCACATGACCACCAAGCCACGCCCACAGAACCGGTTGTTAAAAATTTGAATCCTACCCCTGGGCGTTCCAATTCTCCTCCTGGAAGCCTGCTCTCTCCCAGTCGCTTCAGCAGGGTGCTGTGTTGCACTCTGCTGTGCTGCACAAAGCAGCTGCACTTCACAAGCAGAGGATAAAGGTGAGTATAGGAGCCTGGGCCAGCAGGTGGGCCCATCAGCAGAGCGATGAAGAGAATCGGTTCGGTCTCCGCTGCTCATCGCTGCTACCGGCTTGGCAGAACCGGGCTGAACCGGTAGACTACCACCACTGGCTTGATGGGGTGAGTAAGAGTTGATCTATGATCTATCTATATTTGTTTACTTATTTGATTATTTATTTTCACAATTCATCATGCATTAAAATCACTGCAGCCTGGGATGCTTATCCATGTACTGAAATAGCACTTGTTGGTGAACAAGAAGACTTTTGCATCAGACCACCCTTGAAGACAGTAGCACATTTTTAAACTATAAAGCATAAATTATAAGCACGCCTATAAATAGGGTAGAAATAGATGTGCACATCAAGATTCTGGAAGGGAACACACACATATTGTAGATACATTAGACTTGACCAACATTTAGCAAGAGGTGAGTTCAATACAATAACATTTATCATTTAAAGCTTTAAAAGAACTGGTGATTGCAAAGTCCTTTCGAACATTTTATGACAAATGTTATTGTTCAAGGTCAAATAGGGTATTTGCTGGATTCTAAGAAAATATAAAATATAAATTGCACTCTGATCAATTCACACACACACACACACACACACACACACACACACACACAAATACACATATACCTGCCTGCACAGAGACATACCCTGCATTTATTATAGAAAATACAATAAAATATGTTTAGTAAAAGTTGCACAAAAATATATTATGTTAGGAGAATTTTCATGAGCTTGATAGAAATACCATCAGGGAACATTTATTTATTTTGGATAAATTTACACATATAGTGATAAACTTAATTCTAGAATATTGACTGAATCTCTGGAAAGATAATAGGTCTACCTTTCAGCAAAACAGTTGACGAGACATTGTGTTTAGCAAGCTAGTTGGACATACATGGGATGGCATGCTAATGCAATAATAGATGTACATCTGGCTTGAAAATCATATAAGCTGGTTTACTGGTGGTTATTAATCAAATAAGGTTTACTAAGCTCAGTTTTAGTATCAGTTTTCTCAGGGGTGGGTGGCTGGGGGTTCACAGGGATTTGGGAGAGCCTCTAGCTAAGATTCTGTGCAGTTCAGATGACTCCCAAATCCCACTCCTGGCTGGACCCTTGCCCACCCTGCCCCTCCCCTCCCAGGAGTCCTCATGTGGCCCATTTTGGATGCAGGTAAGTGCAAGGTGTGTGTGGAGACTCAGGGTGGGTAAAAAAACAAGCCTCCTAGAAGTTTGGGAAGACCAGAAATGGGCCGGTTTCCATCTTCCAGAGAGACTCCAGAGCCAGGGGAGGCCATTTTTGCACTCCCGGAGGCTAGAGGAAAGCCTTTGGAGCCAAGGAGAGCAAAAACGCCCTTGTGCAGGAGGCCGACTAGGCCACGCCCACCATGGCCGCACCCACCCAGCAACTGGGCAGAGAATCCTTTGCTAAAAAATTTTGTCCAACCCTGAGTTTTTTTTTTCATTTTTGTTTTCAGCGCTCACTGAGAAGACGGAAGGTATGCTGCCACAGAATAAGAACCTACATCTCTCCACATATTACTAAAATTCTCCTTTCTGTTTGATTGTCTATAAACCTCAGGTAAACAGAACGGGAAGGTTCAGAATCAGGATAACAATTATCGAACCAAGGTAACTCAAATGGGCTACATTACAGAATGCCAGGAAGGCCCATGGCTCTCGTTGGAATGAAATTGTGGCCACTTCAGTATTGCTGCACCGCTGATATTATTTGGTCCTGCTGAAGTGTCATAACCAACCATGGTCAAATGACTCCCGTTTTCAATATCCCCTCACAGCTTCCAACAAGTTGATGGGGAAAATGGAAGGAATGGATCTAATGGCCAACCCTCCTTGTCATTTACTTACAAATTAGGATAGTGTTAGACGGTGTGCAAGCCTTAAACTACCTGAAAGGATACACACAGAAAAGCGTCAAGAATTCTTTTCCGTTGTTCCAGAGTTACAGGGTACAAAACTAATGAAGTTATAGGAAGACAAGTTCTGATTAAATGTCAGAGGGGAAAAAAAGACTAATAGCAACACAAAAAGAGTTGTGGTAGGCTTTCTTTTTTGACATTTCAGAGAGAAAGTAACATAGCCACCTGTGTAGCTATGTTTTAATATGAGTTCCTATACTGAGAAAGCGATTGGTTAGCTCTTACCAACTGTGCAATTCTGTAATATATTTTCTTTTGAAGATAACTCTCATACAGAAACAAAAGAAGCAAAACAAAACTGACTGAAAAACATTTTTATAATAAATTATTAATATTCAAAGTCTTGATTATTAACGATTATAAGTAAAGTGAAGATAAAATGAGAGATATTAAGAAGCTATTTTAGTGATTTATTGGAGGGGATATATACAGTTGACTATATATACAGTTGATTATTTAATGGATATTAGAATTGTACAATGAGAATATTCTATTATGACTAAAGTAGGGGAATGGAAAATACCACATGGACCCTAAATATATTGGCTTTATCTATACTTTTACTCTTTTTAGATTGTTTATTATATATCAGCTTAGAGAAAACTAAAGAGAACAATGACGTGTAATGTAGATTAAAATAGGTGGTAAGCTGAAAATGGAAATAATAGGGGATAAAGATTTGAAAACTTATGTATGGATGAAATGATATTGATGTTGAATTAATGAATTGAAATATGAAATGTAAACTTATTTAAAGATGAGTGAAATGGATAATGATATGAGTTAATATTATATAAGATTAATGGAAATGAAAGTATGACTATACAACTGTTATAACCTGGAAACTTGTTGCTCATGTGGAAAGATGCATCAAATTTAAAAATAAAAAACTTTTGGGGAAAAAAAAACGGAGTGAAAAACAGACACTTAGAGAAATAGAAAATTTCATTCATCCTGATGCTTGTTACCGCTGATGCATACATCAGAGATAACAAGCATTTTTTGTACCATAGCATATTTGGGAAATACTCGGGTATTTTCTGCATGTTCTCACTCAATGACTACAGTTCTGAAGATTTCCTGTTCCCCAGTGCTGTCATGATAGGCATGAGAAATCAATTGGCACTTCAATTGTATTGTCCATATCAGGATATATTTTCCCATCTTCTTTCATTCTTTGTTTGTTTGTTTATGTGTGCGGGGGAGTGTGTTTTTGCAAGAACTGATATTTTATAAAAATGATCAGCTGCTGTCTTCTAAAAATATTAGCCGATATAGAGTGACAAACAACTGAAATCTGCCAAGTATGCTTGATATGACATGATAGATGATAGAGAGATAGACAAATGGATTGGTGGCTGCTGTTATTTTATTTATTTAAATGGTTTCAACTTGTAGGCTGTAATTCTCAACATCACATATAGATTATATTGTATTAGGAAGTTTGCATTCATGTATGAATACACAATATCACATGTATTTTAAATTTTTTAATCAAAATGTATAACATTTCTTCTATCGTGAGATGGCAACCAATTTCGTGGCAACGCATGGAAGGTTAGCACAGTGAAAACATCCACAATAACTCATCATCATCATTCTAACCTTTGCCTGTCCATTGCTAAATGAATGCCTCTTCCACAGGTTTCCAATCAATATGGTCCTGAGCTTTCTTTTTGCCAATTGGCACTTGTGTGTGTGTGTGTGTGTGTGTGTGTGTGTGTTTTGTTTTTGTGGAAACAAAACTGCTGATTCAGTTCTACAGAGGAATTATTGAGTCCTTGTTATCTGAACCTCTATAACTGTCTGGTTTGGCTCTGCAACCAAACAAGATAGACACAGACTTCAATGGATAATTAGAACTGCAGAAAAAAACAATTGCTAGCAAACTGCCTCCCATTGAGGACCTGTATACCGCAGGAGTCAAAAAGAGGGCTATGAAAATATCTACAGACCCCCTCACATCCTGGACATAAATTGTTTCAATTTCTACGGTCAAAACAATGCTACAGGGCACTGCACATCAGAACAACTAGACGCAAGGACAGTTTTTTCCCCAAATGCAATCACTCTGCCAAACAATTCCCACAACACTGTCAAACTATTTAGTAAGGCTGTATTACTATTCTTCTTCTCCTCATCCTTTCTATTACCTATCTCTTCCAACTTATAACTATAACTGCATTGCTTGTATCTTTACATTTTATATTGTTTATTTGTTCCCTAATATGATTTGATTGCTTATTAGTAGCCTATGTCTATCACTAAGTGTTGTATCTCATGATTCTTGATGAATGTATTTTATTTTTTTCTTTATGTACACTGAGAGCTTATACACCAAAGACAAATCACACTTGGCCAATAAAGAATTTTAGTTATCAAGTGTGGTCCATTCGATGACTGCCTTGGTCCACCTGCCATCAGTTCTTTTTGTCATGTCCATTTCAATACTTTTACTCTCTTGATGATATCAAATAGTTTTGCTTGTCCTCTAATCCATGCGCAGGTCTTTCTGTCTTGTCTTGTACTGCCAAGCATGTATCTTTCCATGGCTCTTTGTGTCATTCATAGCTTTTGTATTGGTTGTGAAGTTAGTGTCCATGTTTTACCGGCATGCATTAGAACACGTAGCACACACTGAACAGGTAGCACAATTTTTTCTCTTCGGGCATAGGAGGAAGTTGTTCTTGAAAATTATGCTTAGCTTGCTGAATGCCTGCCAACCACATTTATCGTGCCATTGAATTTGCTGTATTGTATCACCTTCCATTGAGATCCATTGGTCAAGGTATAAGTAGTGGTCTATTACGTCTAGTTCTTCTCCAGATATATATTTTTTCTTTCTTTGGTGAATTTATTAAATATAACCTGGCTCTTTTTCAGGTTTATTTTCAGGCCAAATGATTCTCATGCTTTGTGCAGCTCTTGTATGTGTCTTTGTAGCTCTTTTGGGACTTTTGAGAGGAGAAACAACATCATCTGCAAATCTTAAATTATTTAAATAGGTGTCATTGATTTTTATTCCATCTTTTGCCAGGGTACAGTTTGCGAAATACTTCTTCGTGGCAGAGTGAGAAAAAAATAGGTGATATTGTATCATTGTATACCTCGTTCTATGTTGATTTCCACTACCAGATCACTAAGGTGAATTGCCGCCACTGTTTTTCCATATATTGATTGTAGTAAGTTTATGTAAGCAATGTCTGTGCCTTGATTTAGCAATGCATTAATTATCCCTTGCTGGAATACTGAGTCAAACACCTTTTCATAGTCAATGAAAGCCAAGCACCAGAGGCATGGTGTATTCATTGGGCCTTTCAATGACTTGCTCAACAACCTGGATGTGATCCATTGTGCTGTAAGCACATCTGAATCCTGCCTCCTCTTTTGACTGTGCATCATTTAATTCTTTTTTGCTATTATCTTGGGGAAAACCTTGTAGATGACTGAAGGAAGGCTTAATGGCCAATAGTTCTTTAAATCATCTTGGGCTCTTTTCTTGTGTATAAGAATCACTTCAGCATTTTTCCATCCATTGGGTAGTTTTTCTTTTCTGAGGCATCTCAAATATAGTTTTTCTAGTATCTTGTGTACCATTAACTTTCAGTATTACAACTGTAACACAGTCATTCCTGAAGCTTTGCCAATTTTTTATTGATTTTATGACACTTGATACTTCCTCCACTAGGATATCTGGCGTTTCCTCTTTTATGGGTATTGTTACTTTGAATGATCTTGATCATTGTATAGCTCTGAATAGAATTTTCCAATTATTTCTAACATTTTCTGTCTTGTTCTATACACAGAACTATCTTCATGTTTTAATCCAAAAACCTTCTTTTTTTTGTATTTATACGCTTGCATTTTTCTCGGTTTATAAGCTTGCATTTTGCCCTTTGTTTTCTTCAAATGTCTTTTTAACAGGCTTCCCATTAAACTGGTGCATTTTTTCTTGGATACATTTTCTTATGGTCTTGCATAATTCATTGTACTCCACCTTACTAATGAAATAAATTGTGAATTGTTTCATCAGAGATTTTGAGTGTACAAATTATTTTTCAGGTAGTACTATAAATATATCAGATTCAAGGATGTTTTTGACTATTTGTTGATTTTGGTTCATAATGTCCATCTCTTCCAAATCTTGCAATAGAGCAAAGTGATTTAATAGATTAATCTCAAAATCGCTGTTGTCCTCTAACAATTTGTCACACTTTATTTTTGTTTTTGGTGACATCTTTATCATTTATCTTTTCAACAGTCTGTCTTCACTTTAGCTTATACCATTCTATGGTCACTTCCAATGTTAGAATGATTTTTTTTTTTTAAACAAGTTTTATTGATTTTTCAAGACAAACAAAACATATATAACCTCCTTTCCAAGAACTACCCATAAACTTCAACAAGACAAACAAAGCATTATTCTTTAAAACATGGTTCCACATTATCACACTTGAAGCAAAACATTGGAGAAAAAAAAAAAAACCTCCTTAGTTATCATTTATACATATCTTTTCCCAATTTCTCTCCCTTTAATTTCATTTCTCCAAGATTTTATTAATTTAGAATCAAACATAATCCACACACTAAACATAAAACATAAAACTTCTTTGAAAAGTGACTTGGCCCCAGGTTACATCTTTTTGACAGACCTAAATCAAATTCATGCCCATCTTATATACCCTTCATATCTTATTAACCATTTTGTATTTTCTATATAACTTCTCCCATCTTTTCACTCTCTTAATTATATTTTATTTATTTCATCTTATTTCAGTCATTATACTTATGTCTTTGGTCCGTTCTTTAGTAAACATCTATGTATCTCTTCCCTTTAACCAAAAATTTCCCCTGTAATCGCTTTTGAAGTATGGACGCCTTCTCCTAAAATAAAACTTAAAATAATACATAATTTCCATTCTGATTCTGCTTAGTACCTTCTACATATTAAATCTTAAAATGAAAGAATAACAAACTTATAGTATAATTAAATATATAATTTCTATTCTAATTCTAGTTCTCATTATTAAACATTAATATTTCATTAAATATTCCAATAAACTGTTCCAAATACAAATACTACAATACTATCTTATGCACTCTTGCAGAATCTTCTTTAATTATAAGCTATCTATCATCCTTCATCTCTAAAGAAAAACTTTTTTTAAAAATCTTGTCCTAACCCGTGGCTTTTTTTTTCTTTTTCCCTCCCTTTCTTCTCCAATCTGGTCTTTTGCCCCCTCCTCTCCTCTCCCCCTTTTAAGTTTCCCTCTCTGTTGTAATTCTATTTTCAGTTGCTTTCTAACATTGTACCTTCTTTTCATCCTATTTTTCTTTTCTTGGTTGTTTTATTAAATCTTAAATTCTCCTTTTCCCTTCCTTCCTTCCCATTTTCTTTCTTAATCAAACTTTTTAGTCCATTAAAGATGGCTTCTTCCTTTTCTTCTTCTTCTTCTCCTTCTCCTTCCTCCAGTGTTTGCTGGTACGTAGAAACCGCCATTTCTAAAAAGTGGAAGGCAGCTCCCAAAGAATCCTTGCCACTTTGTTGTCTTTCTTTTAATTTTTCATATTCCATTTTCAGTTCATCAACCGGTGGTACCATTATAAGTTCTTTTTTAAAAAAAAAACAACAACAACCCAGATGCTTTCAATCTTGAAGTAATTTCCAAATGTCAGAGTTATCAAACAATCCAAACAAGCAAAACTTTTTTCCTCTTCTTCTCTTTACAGTTTTTTTCTCCAGAGGCAAAATCCCAGATATATTTTAAAAGCCGTATTTCCATTAATTAATGGTCTTGAAATCTTCAAGGCGTCTCCTCCAGCAAAGTTTAGAAAAAAAAAGTTTTTTTTTTTTTTTTAGTCCTCCCCTTCCCACTTATAACAAAGAGCTTATTTTTACCTTTAGAGAGCAGGTTTTTCTGTGCTCCTTTGCTTTCTCCGTAGGGAGGGGTAGTGAGCTTTCCTTCAGCACTTTCGCCGATGTTACAAATTCTTTTGGAAACAAATGTATCAATCCAAAGTCAGGTTTCCAGGGTGTTTTAAAAGTAACATCATGTCCTGGTTTAGCCAAGAAAACTTCTCCTTCTAAGTCTTCCTCCTGCACAAACTTGTCTGGTTGAAGAATCCTTCATGGCTGCCGAGACAGCCGCTCATCCGTCTCGGGAAAAAGGAGTCTAGCCGGCTGGGGAGGGGGTGCGATGTCCCCAGACCCTGCTCGGATCTCCTCTGTCTTCCGCTGCCCCTTCAGGGTAGCGACAACCCCCAAATCCAGTTGGATCGGGGGTACCTTGACGGCGAGCACAGCAGGGACCCGCAGAGAAGCGGATTCCTGCCGTCGACGAAGCCTTACAACCCGGAAGTCCAATGTTAGAATGATTGATGACAGTACAATTGAAGAATACGGTGTTATCATTTGACATAATAATTATAAAGGTTAAAATGTGGTGAAACATAAGATCTGTCTGAATAACAATAACAACACCTTAACTTTATATGAAATAATAATGACATGGTATATTGCGGTATAACAGTGCCACAACAATACATTGTAATCTCAAAGAGCCTCAGAATTAATTCAATCTTTATTGCTTTCCAGAAGGCCATCTAATATCTGCAGGAGGTTGTTCCACTGAGTTGGTGCTACAGATAAAAACTTTAGGTGCAGATAATGCTGAAAACATTTCTTCCTCATCCCAATTGCTGAATTACATTCAAAGTATGGAATCATGTCACTTTAAATCACAACATGTTGAAGTTGGAATAAATTATTCCCTTTTAATGAAATTTCAAAGGCGCCAATGATGGGTGTGCCAAAGTCATGGCCACTGCCAGCAATGTTGCTTTCTATAAAAGCCAACTGGGGAAAACAAAATTAATATCTCAAAGTCTTCTGCCTCAGGGCTATGTTGAGTTGTTGAGACAGGAACAGCAGCCATGCCAGGCTTCACACTTTGCCTTTCTGCCAGTTCCTGAACAACAGCATAAAGAAACATGATTATATTACCGGCTTCTGCTGTTTCCCTTGACTCCTAGCCAAGCTTTTAGACCCAAACTTGTTGATACTGTAAACGAAAATAAAAGATTGCTTCACTCTAAAAAATGCCCAGTTTGGCTGAATATGCCCAAGATGCTAAAATATAACAGCTAGTTGATGAAAAACAATTGCTATGTTAAAATAACAAACTATGCCTCCCAAATTTATTGTGGTTTAATGCCATGGCTTAGTTCATACCATACGTTAAAATAATTGCATAGTTATTATGCTGGTTCATAAACTACCCTAGTCCAACATCTAGTCCACCATGCAATATGCCGGTTCATAAACTACCCTAGTCCAACATCTTGCACAAGCATCAGCAGTGAGCATTTCACATTTCTCTTTATTCACTCTGCCCAATTCCAAATGCATTTTGAAGATGGCCCGTATTGTCACTTTCCCCCCAAGTCTTGCTATGCTGCCTCATTGTGGTGGTAGTGAGTTTTCCCAGGAAACCAGTGGTGGAATTCAAAATTTTTTACTACTGGTTCTGTGGGTGTGGCTCGGTGGGAAGGATACTGTAAAATCTCCATTTCCACCCCACTCCAGGGAAAGGATACTGCAAAATCCCATTCCCTCCCCACCCCACTAACCTGCTTTCCCACTCCATTCTCCTGTGCACGGCAACAAAAGAAGACCCAACCAATCAGCTGGAACTTGGGAGACAGAGGTGGGATTTGTCAGTTCTCTGAACTACTCAAAATTTCTGCTACCGGTTGTCTAGAACTAGTCAGAACCTGCCGAATACCACCTCTGTGGGAAGCATAAATGAAGAATGTCAGGAGATATAAGTAGATACTTCCAGTAGGGTCACCCAGGCATAAATGTCATTCCAGCCATTCAGTTAAAGAAGGCAAGCACCCGGGGCAGCAGGTTTATATCAGGTGCTTTCCTGGATCAGGATTCCTGGCAATCAATCATTCAAACCCTGGTCACCTCATATCTGCACTATTAAAATGCTACTAAATGCTACTACATGCCCCAACAACACGTGGCTACCCTTGAAGAGCATTTTGAAGCTTAAACTGGTGCAGAGCGTGATGGTGTGGGCAGTTTTGGGAGCCTGTAGATTTGCCACTGCTCCCCAATCTGCACTGGCTGAGCAGCCAAGAAAACAATCCAATTATTGAACAAATCAAACTACAATTCTCACTTGAGGCAAAAATGATCAGGCTTAAATTATCCTACTTCACACACATTAAACAAATACTTGATTCTCTGGCAAGGGCTTTAATACTGGGAAACACGGAAAGAAAGAAAGAAAGAAAGAAAGAAAGAAAGAAAGAAAGGAAGGAAGGAAGGAAGGAAGGAAGGAAGGAAGGAAGGAAGGAAGGAAGGAAAGAAAGAAGGAAGGAAGAAAGAAAGAAAGAAAGAAAGAAAGAAAGAAAGAAAGAAAGAAAGAAAGAAAGAAAGAAAGAAAGAAAGAAAGAAAGAAAGAAAATAGGATAACCAATAGCAAGGTGGATGGACTCAATTACAGAGGCAAAGAGTGCACTGTTGGGAGATAGAAAAGAATAGCTGAGGAATAAAACTAAGAAAATCTGTATGATTGCTAGGAGTCAATAACAACTCAGTGGGACCTAATCAATCAACCAAAATCATTTTGTATTCACATCTATCAACCTGAATTGCTAAAAATAAGGATACAAGGGAACAGTTAGAGATTACTCCCTTATATGGGTAAACAGCTAGCTATACTTCTCATTCGTTATTTATGAAAGAATGAAAAAAAATGCTTTGTACTAGCCAACTCAGAGTTAAATGGAGTGTTAAAAATGAATACATAATTGTTGAAATTTATGTGATAGTCTGCTTTCTTTTCAGAAAAGTTAAAGAAGCCTTTTGAAAATATTCTGTTGATATATGATGATATTTCTCACTCGTGGAAAATTACAATTTCAAGTTTTACAGGTACTATTGGCAAGTCTGGTAGCTGCTATTCATATCTATGCTTTCTTTAATGAGTAACTCTGTAGTCAGTTCTGTTAAATTTCATTTGGCTACTTTTAAGTCATTTCTTTAAATTAGCAAATAATTTTGATTATTTATTTATTTTTTGGTATATACTAAGATATTAGCTAGTCTGATTGAAGTTCATTAACATTTTATAAGTTTTCTTTTCATATCAGGAGAATGAGAGGGAGGAGGAAGAGAAGAAGAAGGGAAGAACGAAAGGAAAAAGGAAGGAAGAATGGAAACTGATCATAGTTGTAGCTTATTTGATGTTTCCCTTTAAATAAACGAGGAACCATTGCTAAACACCACATGAGTAGTTTTCAAGTCACCTATCTAGATTGTTGGTGACCATATTAGCCAATTCATAACTTGCTATTCAGTATACCAAGGAATACTTTATCAAATCTTTTTTTTCTAATAAATTTTCTTAATAGCATTTTCACTTGTTAAAAAGGGTATAAAATCAATCTGAAAATATTTATTATTTACAAATCAAAGTTGCTTATCACTTATCTATTATTTGTCCCTTATCCCTCTCTTTATTCCCCATCCCCAAATAATAATTTGTATCTGTTGCTTTGCATAAATCTGTTGCTTTACGTGTACACTGAGAGTTTTGCAACAGATACAAATTCCTTGTGACTAATTGCACTTGCCAAACAAAGTATTCTATTCTATTCTATTTGCTATTTGCTATTCTATTCTATTCCTATTCTATGTCTGTTCATCTTTGCATTATTTTCTATATATTCTCTTTGTTTTCTATCATCATTTTTCCCCTCACAGGATTTGTCTAAAATTGTGTTTCTATGTTTTACTTTCATAGAAATTCACACTCCCATTAGTATGTCGTGCAATCATATTTATTATTGCTTTATTAATGTTTTGATTAATATTTTGCTGCATACTTCTTTCTGCATTACATTAAAATCAGAAAAACTCCAGCATTACAATTTTTCTTTTTCCCAATGGTCCTAAAAATTGTTCACCCTCTACTTAATCTTACCTTCTAAATAGTATCAAACTAAGGTAACTCACCCTCTTATGAATTTCTTATCTTCTTAAGGAGAATATTGTCAGGGAGATAAATCAAGAATTTTCTTGCAGGACCAAACTTAGCACACTTTGTCTTTAAAAAACAATCAGTAAAACTAACATCTCTTTTCACTGCAACTTTTTGAAAGATCTACATTTGCTCTGGTAGGTGAGTGATTCTAGGTCTGTCAACAATATTATTTTTATTTCTCTCCCATTTAATTTAACCCAGATTCTATCTGCAAAAATCTAGGTTCATTTGCATTTTTGGAAAGGAATGGGAATTTTTAATTATACAGCAAAATTCCTCCTCACTCTTTCTTGTTTTTATTCCTACTTCTATCATTTAATTATTGTATCCCAGTCATGGGAATTATCCAAGCATATTTAATTTTTTTCTTTCTATTTAGCTATATTTGACTTCATTTTCTACTCGCTAAAGCTCACTTTGTTTCCTATACTCAGAGAATTAATGAATAAACTATGAACTCATAAACCACAGATTATATTCCTTTTGTTCTTAAGTATTTATGAAGTGTCCAAATCTTTAATTGCAACGTTTATGTCAGGAATTTCATTTCATCCACACACATCTCAAAATTCAGTTTATACCTCCTTTCTCTATTGGGGAGAGAACAGTCACATTAAAGTACCCTTTATTTAAACATTCTGAAACTCAAACTAGAAAAATGGTAACGCAAACATTTCAGTAATGGCACTTTTTCCTTAAAAAAAAAAAGACCATTAGCTTGGCAACACTTTTTAACTATACACCAGTTGGCCAGAATTAGTTCTATTCAGTAGTATTTTGGGAGACTGGAGGTCCAGATCAATTTTCCAATTAGTGCAGAATCCCTGCTAGAAAGTATCTAAAATCTCCTCACTGAAATTAACGGTGCTTCCTTCTAAGAAATATGCATAGGAATAAATGCCTGACATCACATTAATATTCTTTAAAGCAGCTTTTTCAAAGCTTCAGTGTTCTTACAATGGTCATGCTGGTTGCAGAATGTTAAGTTAAAAGTTAACCTACTGTCATTTTAGAGCGGAAGGTTTGCCATTACACAGAAGCAAGAAAAGTACATGTACATAGATTGGAAAGGAGTGAAATGACAAATGTTACGCTTATAATAACAAAGATATAATGTGCCAATTAGTAAATGAGAAATTTGCTCCTTCCTTATTAGGAAAATATAACTTGGAAATTCTAGAACTAAACAAAATATCAACCTGGGCATAGTGACATAAAAATCTAGACAGATTAATTCACCTATTTAAAAAAATGAATAAAATATAGTGGAAAAATGTAATGAATGATGATTGTGTTCTTCCTTTAAAATACATTCATTTTGTGTCGTAACTATCAAATTATGATGCATTATGATTTCTGTCTTATATTATATTGGGATTTGTTTTGTTGCGGTGTAAAGAATTGCACAAATTGTTGAGGAAATAATATTCATATGAACTTGATTTTAAGGGTCCCTGTTATGTCCTGAGGACTCAAGGAGTTCTCACTCAGGTCCACTCACTTTATGTGGGCGTTATTCCCCCATTCCCATTGGTTGGTTCTCCCCAGCAGCCAGCTATAAAAGCAGGCTGCGGGGTCCAACCGGTTGCTGATTGCTGCGAGCCAGCTCCAGGCTTGGCAAGCACGGTCAGCCCTTTATTGTAAAATAAAGTATTGTTGCACTCATGCTCTGGTTCAGCCTCTCATTGCTCAAACTTAACACTGGCGACGAGGATGGGATGGCTACCAGAAGCACCTTGCAACCGCTGAGTCACTAGCCACCCGATCCGCAGCCCAGAGAGCGATCGGCTGGCGATAAGAAGCGCTGATCCGCAGCCAGAGAGAGTGGTCAGCCAACAAAACGAGCGATCAAAAAGAGCAAACGCTGATCCGCAGCCAGAGAAAGCGGTCTGATTCAAAAAGTTAGAAGCGTCCGTAGCCGCTTGTTAGCCCGCTACGGGAAAGTGAAGCGCTGCGAGCCGCAGCCGCTCTGCATTGGCGCGAAATTCAAGCGGGTGTCATTTGAATTTCGAGCCAGTAGGAAAGCTACAACACAGCGCTGAAGTCACTAACGCCCACTTTTTGGCGCGATTCAAGACACCTCCAACGGCTAGCAGCCAACGTGGTAACCCAGAGAGAGAAAGAGAGGGTAGCAAAAAAACCTCTCCAGAGCTGATATCACTAATACTCACGGCGCTCGTAGTCCCAGAGAGATTTTTCCGCAGGTAGCCCAGCCGTTTTGCACCATGAGTTCCAACCCAGTATTCCCGGCGTTTAAACCAGACGAAGAGAAGTGGGAATCGTATAAGAACCGCTTCAATCATTACATCGATGCGGTCGGCCTGGCGGACGCGGGGGAGCATTGGAAAAATCCTATTTCCTAATCTACTGCGGAGCCACCGTTTACGATACCGCCGCACTTTTCGTAGCGCCAAGAGAATTGAAAAAGCGTTCCGTGGTCCGAGTTGCTTGAGATCCTCACTAACCACTACGCTCCCAGGCCTTCACAAATCGCCAGGAGGTTCACGTTCCGTATGAGGAAGCAATCAAGTAAGGAGACCATCAATCAATATATGGCCGCCCTCAGAACAGCAGCCCTGCACTGCGGGTTTGGAACATACCTGGAGGACATGCTCCTCGATCAATTAGTTTGTGGGGTCAAGGATCTCAACCTACAGGCGCCTGCTAGCAAAAAGACCTCAACCTCGCGCAGCGTCGAGGAGGCCCTAGCAGCCGAGCTAGCACGAACTCAGCCACCGAAATTCAGGGCCCAAGTGCCAAGCTAGCATCGTTCCCAGTCCATTCCGAAGAGGTGGAAGCGGAGGAAACCCACAACGATGAAAGCGGCGTCCACCGCCTCACCAACGCGACAGACGGTCGCAGGTAGGGGCCAAACAAGAATACACCGGTCCACCCAAGCACATTACATTGTGCCTAGCCTGTGGGGGATCACATCAAAGGGCCACCTGCAGGTTTAAAGGAGCCACTTGCAACAACTGCCATAAGAGGGGGCACATCGCGAGAGTCTGCCAAGCCCCCCAAAGCGCTGCACACAGACCCCCGTCCTCGCACTCGGGACCACAGAGGCAAGTATTAAACTGTCGCACGCACCGCCTTGCCAGGCGTACTTGCCACACTGTTAGTAAAATTTCTCTCTCCGTTTCCATAGAAGGTAAACCGTGCCACATGGAGGTTGACACAGGGTCAGCGCTCTCAATAATCTCGTGGAACACCCTCAAGAGACTCCACCCCAGCCTATCTACTACCCGGCTTCAGAGATGCCAGTTCCGTCTGAAGGACTACCAGGGAAGGCCATTCCCGTGATCGGCAGAGGCAAGTTCTTTGTCAGTTTTAGAGCTTTTAAAGGCCACCTATCTCTAGTGGTAGTTAACGGCAATCTACCTACCTTATTGGGGCTCGATTGGTTTCCCCACCTCGGCCTAGGGTTAACAGGAGTCCATGCTGTCTCAACCTCAGACACTGACTCCTTATTCGCTGACTACGCAGATGTGTTCAGCGAGGAGCTGGGGTGTTATAATGGAACCCCATCTCGTTCACCGTTGACCCCAGGCGGTCCCAATCAGATTAAAACCACGCAGAGTTCCATTTGCTATTCGACCAAAACTAGACGCGAATTGGATAAACTACTAAAACAAGGGGTCATTGAGCCAACAGATTTCGCCAAGTGGGAGACGCCCATTGTCACACCCCCTTAAAAAGATGGTAGCCTGAGAATTTGCTCGGACTACAAGACAACAATCAATAAATATTTACAAGTTAGCGCCTACCCTGTGCCCGTCATTCAGCACTTATTGCACACATTCGAACCGGGCAGTATTTTTGCTAAATTGGACATGTCTCAAGCATATCAGCAGTTCCCTGTTGATAACCAAAGAGCGGAACTTCAGACCATCGTCACTCACAGGGGTGCCTTCCGATGTAAGCGTCTCCAATTTGGCGTAAGTGTTGCCCGGGTATTTTCAATCCCTCATGGAGCGGATTTTACAGGGCCTCCCTGGTGTAGTACCCTACTTCGACAACATCTTGGTCTCGGCCAGGGACAGACCCCAACTCTTCCAGAGAGTGCGAGCAGTGTTAGAGAGGTTCAGACAGCATGGCCTCAAGTTAAAAAAAGAAAAATGCGCCATTGCCACTAGACAGGTGGACTTTCTGGGTTATAAAATTGACGCCTCTGGCATTCACCCCTGGAGTCCAAAGTTAGGGCAATCCACGAAGCTCCCACGCCAACCTCCAAAGCGGAGCTACAAGCTTTCTTGGGGCTGCTGAACTTTTATGCATCCTTCTTGCCCCATAAAGCCTCAGTAGCGAACCCCTACACAGATTACTAGACAAAAAGTCACCGTGGCACTGGGGGCACAAAGAAGACCAGGCGTTTAACGCCGTCAAATCACTACTTACGTCAGAGGCAGTGCTCATCCAATTCGACCCCAACCTTCCTTTAGTACTGGCAGCAGACGCATCCCCTTTTGGAATTGGGGCGGTCCTTAGTCACAGACTTCCCAATGGCGCCGAGGCCCCCATCGCCTTTTTCTCCAGGACGCTCTCGACCACGGAGCGAAATTACAGCCAAATAGACAAGGAAGCCCTAGCAGCTGTTGCAGCCGTGAAAAAGTTTCACGAATTCCTTTTGGCCATTTCTTCGAACTGGTCACCGACCATAAGCCCCTCCTGGGCCTACTGGCCGGCGACAAACAGACACCTCAAGTCCTTTCCCTAGGATGACAAGGTGGACACTTTTCCTAGCGGCCTACTCATACAAACTTATTCACCGCCGGGCAAAACTCTATCCCACGCCGACGCTCTCAGTCGCTGCCCCTTACCCGCTCCGGCTGAAGACCCAGCTCCTGTCAACGCCATTTTCGAAATCACCCAGTTGGACCTGCCCATCACCGCCCTTGACATCGCCGCTAAAACCAAGGCAGACCAAACGCTCGCCCAGGTGCTCGACTGGGTGAGGAGGGGGTGGCCGGGAGGCAACGTTGATAACAAATTCGCACCCTTTAAGACTCGCATGCAGGAGCTGTCCAGTTTGCAGGGTTGTCTACTGTGGGGCACTCAAGTGGTCATTCCGTCCTCGCTGCGTGCCCCGAGTCCTGGAGCGTTGCACGAGGGACACCCTGGCATTGTGAGAATGAAGGCATTAGCACGCAGCTACGTGTGGTGGCCGGGTCTAGGCGAGGACATTGTCAATTGGGTAAGTTCCTGCAGCATTTGCCAGGAATCCCGTCCTGCTCCCCCCATCGCCACCCCTACCAGATGGGAGCGCCAGCGCCCTTGGTCTAGAATACATATCGATCTGGCCGGCCCGTGCATGGAAAGATGTTCCTAGTGGACGTGGACGCTTATTCCAAATGGATAGACGTGGCACAGCTATCCACGACCACCACACTAGCAATCACCAACGCGTTAACGCGCCTGTTTGGAGTCCAAAGTTAGGGCAATCCACGAAGCTCCCACGCCAACCTCCAAAACGGAGCTACAAGCTTTCTTGGGGCTGCTGAACTTTTATGCATCCTTCTTGCCCCATAAAGCCTCAGTAGCCGAACCCCTACACAGATTACTAGACAAAAAGTCACCGTGGCACTGGGGCACAAAGAAGACCAGGCGTTTAACGCCGTCAAATCCTACTTACGTCAGAGGCAGTGCTCATCCAATTCGACCCCAACCTTCCTTTAGTACTGGCAGCAGACGCATCCCCTTTTGGAATTGGGGCGGTCCTTAGTCACAGACTTCCCAATGGCGCCGAGGCCCCCATCGCCTTTTTCTCCAGGACGCTCTCGACCACGGAGCGAAATTACAGCCAAATAGACAAGGAAGCCCTAGCAGCTGTTGCAGCCGTGAAAAAGTTTCACGAATTCCTTTTTGGCCATTTCTTCGAACTGGTCACCGACCATAAGCCCCTCCTGGGCCTACTGGCCGGCGACAAACAGACACCTCAAGTCCTTTCCCCTAGGATGACAAGGTGGACACTTTTCCTAGCGGCCTACTCATACAAACTTATTCACCGCCCGGGCAAAACTCTATCCCACGCCGACGCTCTCCAGTCGCTGCCCCTTACCCGCTCCGGCTGAAGACCCAGCTCCTGTCAACGCCATTTTAAATCACCCAGTTGGACCTGCCCATCACCGCCCTTGACATCGCCGCTAAAACCAAGGCAGACCAAGCGCTCGCCCAGGTGCTCGACTGGGTGAGGAGGGGGTGGCTGGGAGGCAACGTTGATAACAAATTCGCACCCTTTAAGACTCGCATGCAGGAGCTGTCCAGTTTGCAGGGTTGTCTACTGTGGGGCACTCGAGTGGTCATTCCGTCCTCGCTGCGTACCCGAGTCCTGGAGCGTTGCACGAGGGACACCCTGGCATTGTGAGAATGAAGGCATTAGCACGCAGCTACGTGTGGTGGCCGGGTCTAGAGCGAGGACATTGTCAATTGGGTAAGTTCCTGCAGCATTTGCCAGGAATCCCGTCCTGCTCCCCCCATCGCCACCCCTACCAGATGGGAGAGCGCCAGCGCCCTTGGTCTAGAATACATATCGATCTGGCCGGCCCGTGCATGGAAAGATGTTCCTAGTGGTCGTGGGACGCTTATTCCAAATGGATAGACGTGGCACAGCTATCCACGACCACCACACTAGCAATCACCAACGCGTTAACGCGCCTGTTTGTTACGCATGGACTACCCGACTCCTTGGTCTCCGATAATGGCCCACAGTTCGCATCAGTAGAATTCAGCCGTTTTGCAGCCAACCTAGGCATTCGCCACATTTTCACAGCCCCATTTCACCCTGCAAGTAATGGGTTGGCTGAAAGGGCCGTCAGGACCACCAAAGAGGCCCTCGCTAGGTTTGGCAGAGATGACTGGCACCACAAACTCTCACGGTTCCTGATGAGCCAGCACTCAACCCCTGTGCAGTCACCAATAAGTCCCCAGCGGAACTTCTGATGGGCCGGCGCCTGAGGACTGTATTGGATAGACTGCACCCACAATACTGCCCTGACTCTCCCTCGCTTCTACTTGGGGGTTAGACATTTTATGTTACAGGAGCCGATATTCGCAAGGAATTTCGCTGGGGACCCACTTTGGATTCCAGGCGAGGTCATCGCCGTCACGGGCCGAGATCGTATAGAGTCAGGCTGGAGGATGGTCGCGTCTGGAGGAGACACATAGACCAACTCAGAAGGCGCCTCAGCAACCTTGCCAACAAGAATCCAGAGTCTCCAGTCGAAGGAGAACCGTCTCATCCGCCACCCAGCCACATCACACCCAGCGACCAGTCTGCGCCAGCGTCGTTCCGGTCAGCCCAAACTCGGACAACAGCGCCCAGAGAGTTGACCAGCCTGATCCAACCCTCGAGAGCTCGACCCCAGTAACCAACCCGGGGTTTCCAAGGATGCCCAGTCCAGAGAGAGTGTTGGCGACACTATGCCGCTCAACCGTCACAGGCTGATACCGAACAGACAGACAATGTTCCCGAGTTGCGCCGCTCCGGCGCCAACACAAACCCCGTCTACCTCAAGGACTATGCATGTTCGCATCTGGGGGAAGGGTGTTATGTCCTGAGGACTCAAGGAGTTCTCACTCAGGTCCACTCACTTTATGTGGGCGTTATTCCCCCATTCCCATTGGTTGGTTCTCCCCAGCAGCCAGCTATAAAAGCAGGCTGCGGGGTCCAACCGATTGCTGATTGCTGCGAGCCAGCTCCAGGCTTAGCAAGCACGGTCAGCCCTTTATTGTAAAATAAAGTATTGTTGCACTCATGCTCTGGTTCAGCCTCTCATTGCTCAAACTTAACAGTCCCAATAAGCTTTCTCTAAAGATTCTTCAAGAAAGTTTGTATAAGTAACAGATAAACAGATAACCTAACCCTAATCCTAACCCTAACTCTAAACCCTAACAGATAAAACAGTAAAGGTCAGCGCAGAAGCCTATGCTTAAATTACCATTTAATTCTCGGCATGGTAGCAAGCAGATGTTACACATTGAATTATTTTTGGGTGGAGGGAAAAAATAACATTTAAAACAAAAAAAGCAACCTTTCTTTCTTTCTTTCTTTCTTTCTTTCTTTCTTTCTTTCTTTCTTTCTTTCTTTCTTTCTTTCTTTCTTTCTTTCTTTCTTTCTTTCTTTCTTTCTTTCTTTCTTTTCCTCGCTCCCTCTCTCCCTCCTTTGTATTCTTCCTTTCCTCTCTCTCTCTCCCTTTCTTTTCCTTTTTCTTTCCTTCCTTCCTTCCCTTCCTCTCTTCCTCCCGCCTTCCTTTCTTTTTCTTCCCTCAGATAAGCACACTGTTGGTTTATTTATTTATTTTTTTCAAGTAGGCCAAGCTGCTATCAACTATTATTTATGGATTATATAATTCCTACTTAAAAAAAGAAAAACACAAAAGGCTGAATGACAGTAGCAGAGAATTTTTTTCATACCAGGAAAAAAGTTATATTATTATTATTATTGTTGTTGTTGTTGTTGTCTTCGCTATTAATGTAGAAAAGTAATCTGGATTCTTTTCTGACTCTCTTGTGAAATATAAAGCTGGCTACTAAAACCATAGGTCTGTTTATTTACAGGCTGGAAGATGCCTACCATTGAGAAAGGTCAGAGGCTGATTGCTCATTAGTCTTCAGTAGGCTTTCAAAATACCTAACAGCTAAATCTTTGGCATCAGAAATTGGACTTAGGTGCCATTAGCATCTAATGATAAAAGCATACCCTTTTACACTGATTACTCAATGTCCTGCCATTTCCTGAGGGAATAAGAAACATTTTTTTTTCATATAGCCACTTTATTTATTTCTTGGCTAGTTAAAAAAAAAAATCTATAATTTACAACCAGCAGCTACAGCCTGAAAGCTACTATAACTAACAATGGAGTGGGAAAGAAAAGAACATTATAAAATTCACCAATTTCTTTTGGGAACTCTGAATAGTATTAATTAATTATTTTTATATATATATAGCTTGGACAGAAATCGCCCAATTTAGACTCCCTTTGGTTTCTATTATTGACTCTTAAATATGTAGTTTTCACTAGCTGCTAAACTTGTAATCAACTATGATACCAGGGTAACCTTTTCCAGTAGGGGAAAAAAGGGAAATAAAAAGGAACATTCAACTATCAAAAGGCAGAATGCAAATAGTTTTATATAAAATCTGATAATGAAGTTTAGCGCTTTTTTATATTTTATTTTGCCAAATGCTTACATTATACAGTAATAGAAATAAAAATAAACATAAGTTTAAATACAAGAAATAGGAACTAATGGGGCGGAGCTGGCGTCGCGACAATACGGTATGCGATCTAGGAGGTCTGAGTTCGCTGCCGATATCTTTGTTCCTGGATGGTCCTATTGGATCTAAACCATCCCGAAGAGACGGTGAAAGTGAAGAGCACATCCTGTCGATCCCAGGGATACCGCAAAGTCACTGGTAGATCCAGGAGAAGCTCTTCTTGCCAGTGGCAAAGAGGCAGCCATTAAAGCTGCTGAAGTTGGGACAGCTCCGAAACGGAAGAGAACAGAAAGAGAGAGTGTGCTGGTTTGGTGAGAACTTTTTCTTTATTCTAAGATCTGAAAGGACACCCTAAGGAAAAGAAAGAATCTGTAAAAGTTCTGACAGAAGTGATTAAGCGGCGATTTTAAACAGGAATGTCAAAGTAAATCTTTGTCCACAAGTCTTAAAGTTGCCAAGATTGGGGACCGCTGGGTTAAGGCATCAGCATAAAAACTGGGAGACTGTAAATTCTAGTGTCACCTTAGTCACCAAGCCAGCTGAGTGACCTCATCGCAATCCCTCTCTTAGCCCTCAGAAGGACATAATGGCAAAAACTGACAAATTTTTCGATGAGAAAACTGCATTTATCTTCCAGTGAAATGTTGATCGTGCTACTTATACAGAGTTTTGAAATGAAAGAAATTTCCTATTAATATTTTTTTAAATGAACGTATGAATATTTACCATTACTGAAATAAAATAAGAGGCAGAAAAAACTCCCAATATTTATGTCTGCTTGGAAACTAAATAACCTGCATGTATTGTACAGCAAAGGGAAATTGTAATCTGTATTACAAAAGAAGAAAATCAATTCTCTTTTGGAAACCGAAGAATGAATGAATGAATGAATGAATGAATGAATGAATGAATCCCAATTCAAATATATCTGAGTCTTTGAAAAACAGGATAAGGACCAGAAAAATACTATTCTTTTGCATCTGAGAAATATTTGAAGACATCTCTGAAAAAAGGTAGGAGAAGAGAAAAATAAAACCATCGTTCTTGCAAGAACAGATATGAAACCCTCTATCCAGTCCAGTCCAAATTAATGTTGTTGTTTTTGTTTTCTTACATTTTTGAACAAAGAAGTAACAGTTTCATAGAGTTGAGAGGTACCACAGTCATATAGCCTAATATTTGCACCTGCTGTTTTGTCTATGATCTATTTACATTCTAATTATATACACTTTTTTGAAAAAAAGTTTATTAATATGGTACTGTTTATTAATATGGTATACCATATTAATATGGTGCAGTGTATGTACACTGCAATACACAGGTAGGTCCTTGACTTAAAAGCACAATAGAAACCCAAAATTTCTGTTGTTAAGTGAGATATTTGTTAAGTGAGTTTTTGCCCTTCCTTGCTACAATAACTGTCTAATTTGGTTCTGCAACCCAACAAGATAGACCCAGACTTCAGAGGGTAATTAGGACTGCAGAAAAAACAATGGCTACCAACCTGCCTTTCATGGACGACCTATATACTGAGTCAAAAAGAGGACTGTGAAAATATTTACAGACCCCTCACATCCTGGACATAAACTGTTTCAACTCCTACCCTCAAAATGATGGTATAGGGCACTGCACACCAGAATAACTAGACACAAGGACAGTTTTTCACCGAATGCCATCACTCTGCTAAACAAATAATTCCCTCAACATTTTCCAACTATTTACAAAGTCTGCACTATTACTATTAATTTTCTCATCATTCCTTATCGCCCATCCCCTCCACTTGTGACTGTATGACTGTAACTTTGTTGCTTGTATCCTAACTATTTTTATTGACTGTTTCCTAGTATGATTTGATTGCTTATTGTACCCTATGACTATTATTGTGTTGTACCTTATGATCCTTGACTCTTGATGAATGTATGTACATTTTATGTACACTGAGAGCATATGCACCAATTCCTTGTGTGTCCAATCACACGCAGCCAATAAAGAATTCATTGTTCATTCATTGTTCAATTGTTAAGTAAATCACTGCAGTTCATAATTTAGTAACCTGCTGGTTAAGTGAATCTGGCTTCCCCATTGATTTTGCTTGTCAGAAAGTTGAAAAGATGATTATAAAAGCACAGAATGGTTATAAGTCCAAAGCAGCTGCCAAGCATCTGAATTTTGATCACATGATCAATGGGGATGCTTCAAAGATCGTAAATGTGAAAAATGGTCATGTCACTTTTTTCAGTGTCGTAATTTTGAACAGTCACTAAATGAATAAATAACAAGGACTACCTGTAGTTACTCTTCTAAAATTGCCATTTTTTTTGCCATTTTAACCATTTTTATCAAGCACATAATTAGATAGACTGAGTAATTCAAAGTAACATCCTCTGCCTTTTCACTTGGAATAACCTCAGAACTTTTGAAATGAAAAGGCTTTAGATTATATCACAATATCACCATTAATTGTATGTTGACAAGCAATATCAGTAAACTGAGAGGCATTTCTCCACGTCTTAAACTCTAGTTTACCTATTACACTCCCTAGCAAATCAGGGTTTTTTTTTGCTTGTTTGTTTTTAGTGAGAAAGGTTATTTTTGACTTTGACTCTGAAGTCATTACAGGGAAGTCTGAAAGAATGAAAGCTCTGCAGCATACACTTCCATAAATGTTCAGGGAACTGGCTGAATTTACATCAGCTTGCTATTTCAAGAGAAATATAGTCTGACAACAAATCTATGTTTAAAAGCTGTTAGTGAATTTGACAATGTCTCCATCCTGAATAATATTGGCAAACAAATTTATTAACAAAAAGTACAGCAAATGCAGTTCTAATCTTTGCTTTATCTAGATTGCAATTGAAAATAAGATCCTGCATTTAGTTGAAGAGGATTCATCACCAGAAGCTGTTAAAAATCTATACTTTGAATGACTGAATCAGAGGTTTAAGAACGTACACTTTTCTTTTAAAAGAGCACCGTTATAACATTCACTAGATTGCAATCCCAAATAAAAACCCAGTGGAAATAGCTCTTGCCAGATGCAAGATGAGTTTTGCTGATAAAATATTAAAACAAAATGCTCTGTAGACATTCTGAACACTTCAAGAAAGTACAGTACAACTCTTTCCTAGTAATTTATTGCATATTATTCTTCCCATTAATACAGCGACTGTGTCAAATATGTAAGAGATCACTGACATCAACCACAAACTGAAATTTATTTATGAATATGAATTGCAAAGATTGAACTTTAGATTCCTGTAAAACACCCATTCATAGTCCTATGACTCATGGCAAGTTAAAATTATCCATCTAGGGATGTGAGATACTGTTGAGTTTAATAATTGACTCTAAACAGTTTCCCTTACCTGGATACCATTTGAAGAATCTCAAAGTTTTTTTGTTTTTTCTGTTTGTCTGTTTTTAATTAGAATTCAAGATAGTCCTTGACTTACAAATAGTTCAGTTAATGACTGTTTGAAATTGGGACGAGCAACTTTGTTGATCAGTAGTATGATTGTTAAGAAAAACATTATGTGACTGTGATGGACTTGCAACCTTACTTCCAACATGGTTAATTAAGTGAATCAGTCATGGTTGTGAAAAAGCTTGCAGCATTCTCCTTTGAGTCTCTTACTGAAAGCTATCTGTGAAGTGACAGTCATGTGACTATGGAGATGATGCAACAGTCTTAAGTACAAAGACTACTCATTAAACTATTTTTTCAGTGCCATTGTAATTTTGGACAGTTGCTAAAACAGGATAGTCTTTGTAAGGGATTGTGTGGATAACCCTGTGGGATGAGGAAAAGATATAGGGGAATGGGGGGATTAGACAAGAGACAGAGAAGTTCCCAATGTGTTAAAACTCAAAGAAAGAAACTTAACTAACCCCAAAGGATCAGATCAGATGGTTAAAGGTGGAACTAGAAAGTTTGTACCTTCAGACTTGCAAGATTCTTTTAAGGTAGCCTTATGATAACATAGCTTGCCAATTCCAGTTTCATGTCTGGATTGCTGACATCATTTTTTTCAATTCTGAAAGTACTAAACTTCCAGCCATCATTTTTAACAGTTTGATCCAGGAGTGGGATGCAAATATTTTTATTACTGGTTCTGTGGACGTGGCTAGGTGGGAGTGGCTAGATGGGCATGGCCATGTGACTGGGTGAGCATGGGTGCTGCTGCTGTTTCTTCTTCTTCTTCTTCTTCTTCTTCTTCTTCTTCTTCTTCTTCTTCTTCTTCTTCTTCTTCTTCTTCTTCTTCTTCTTCTTCTTCTTCTTCTTCTTCTTCTTCCTCCTCCTCCTCCTCCTCCTCCTCCTCTTCCTCCAGAAGGCAAAAAATGGAGGGGACATGCAGCAAACCCCTCCCCCACGCACCCCCTTTTGCCTCCTGGGCCTCAAGGAAGCCTCCTGGGTGAAGCAGTAAGACAGCGAGGGGAATCCTGGCACAGCTGATCATTGGAACAGCTGATGGTCAGGAGGAAAGAAAAAAAAAGAAATACTGGTTTGGCCAAACTGTTAGCTGTGTTTTACTACTGGTTCAGCTGAACAATAGCATTTTTTACTGCCAGTTCGCGCGAACCAGCCTGAACCAATAGAATATCGGTTTGTTCCATTAGAACGGGTCCTTCCTAAGTTTCTTTCTCTGATCCATAAGTTCTTGGGGACTCCCTCTTTTTCTTGCCTGATCGTTTCTTAGGCAGCATCTCTTTTTGTCATGCTCCAAGGTCATTAAGCAAGGTCTGCCTTCATTATTTACTCTTGTCTGGCAAAAACAATTTCTTTAGGAGGCAGTTTTCAATAGAAAACTTCATGAAATGAAAGGTTTATGATCTTGTCTTGTGATGGGGTTTTAATTTAATTTTGAACTTTGAGGAGGATCTTTTATGCATGTGTGGATTTCTAAGTTTTTATACACATATAATGATTATGAAGTTTTAGCCACAATTTCTCCTGGCAGCTTGATGATAGCGTGAACTTTTTATCAGAAGAAATTTATTTATGTTTATTTTCATTTTACAATTATATTCAGCAGTGAATTATAATAATATTATTTGCATGCTGCCCTTCAGAATCCCTTTTTTTATTTTAAGAATGGAAGTGCTAAGATTAAAACTAATTAAAGTACAACGTATAAGCAACAATAACAATGCTGGTATTTTGATAGATTTCTAATTTTCCTGTGTATATTTTAATCTACTGAAATTCCAATCTAATGTGATTATATGGGCAGGTCTGCATATATAACCCAACCACCATCAACCACCATTTTCTACTGCAGGAAAATAGAGCTTACAATTACTACTATCTCCTATACAATGTAAATGTACTAGCACCACTGTTTTGATTGAAAAATAGTATTTTTTAATATAAGGCAAAGTTGACGGTCTAGAGTGCTTCATCCTGAACTAGTGGCAGACCCTGTTCCAGTTGGTTGCAATGCCTGGTACACCTTGTCCATCAAGGAACTGCAGCCATTCACTCCTAGGCTACTACAAGGTAATGTCCTCACTAATCAACAGCTTCCATTTCCTATGTTCTTGCATTGCCCGTTTAAGTTATGAAATGTCTTTATCTGTGTATTCCTCCTATCCTCTATTCAGACTAATAACTCTAAACTAATCCTTCATCTCCCAATAGACATTTGTTACTGACCAGCTGGGTGAAATACGTTCCATTGTTTTCACACCCCAGCCCATAAGACTGTAAAATGCCCTTTTCATTTCAATAATAATAAGAAAACAAGAAGGTTGCACATTAGTGCAAAGAAAAGAAAGTCTTGGAAAGAAGGTTAATCAGTATCCTTATGTGCACACATATGGGTAGAGAAATGAAAGTCATGGACACTGGGCAGGAGAGAACAATCCTTATAAAAGAAAAGTGGGATTAAGTGGCTTACTCACTGAAGGAGCAGCATGGATGGAAAGACAAGAAGCAGAGCAGGTCCTGAGGTGTTTGGAGTACAGACTGAGTACCTATATTGTCTCATGGCCAGCCCTTCTGCAATCTGAATTAGAATTTCATAGCCTAAAACAAGGGTCTTCAAACTTGGCAAGCTTAAGACTTGTGGACTTCAACTCCCAGAATTCTTGAGCTAACACCACTGGAGGAGGTATTCTGGGAATTGAAGTCCACAAGTCTTAAAGCTGTCAAGTTTGAAGACCTCCTGGCCTAATTAGATAAAAATAGAATTGTCCTATATTCAAATTACCAAAAGTTGCCTAGGGATACTTTTCAATGAATAAGCCTGAGAGCCTATACAGTACTTCCAGGCCCTTGACATGATTTAAAACAATAGAGCTCAGCAAATTATAGTTCCTCTGTCTCTTATCGTTCCTCCTACTAAAAAAACGGGACAATGTTTTTATACAGAAGCAGAATATTGGAATCTGCAAACTCTAAAGTATATAGCTTAAATGATAATTGTAGTGTATTCATGTATAGACTTCTAATAGTACATTCCTATTGGTTAGTCAACATAGCTTAATGATTGGTTAAGAACGACAGTTTCCGATTGGCCGCCTAAGCGGCAGGAAGATACATGCCATTGGTGGCGAGCCACGAGCAGCTGCTATAATAAGGGCTGCCGTGGCTTGACTTCACTTGAAGTTACTAGTTGCTAATAAAGAGCTGAATTCAACTCCGGTCTTTGAGTCTGCTTTGTCCTGGCGATAGAACACTAATGCTGCATAAAATTTGCAAAAGGCAAGATGGCCTGATATAGCTGGAACATATAGTAAAACTATAAAGATAGTCTGAGGCCCTAGCGACAGAGCACTGACTGTGTTGTGACAATTATTCCTACTTAAAGAAACCCAGTGAGATTTACTTCTGAGTAGACAAACACAGGATTTTATTGTGAAGGGAATCATTTTAAGACGAAATAATCAGGCTCTAGGAAAAAAAATGACAGTGGATTGCAGCTGCAAGAGAAAGTAATTTCAGTACACAATAAAGGAGCAACCTCTCGTGTATAGCGGGAGATATACATGAGCAAAAATGTATGGTTGGTACAAAGTATGATATATGGTTATAAAATGTTCTTGCCAGCATTAAATCATAAAGTTTGATTTTTACCATCAGTAATAAAAGAATTCTTGTTACCTCACCACCCAAAAAGACCGTATTCTGCTTTTCTTAACATTGCGTGATATTCCTTTTATATCACAACTTTTTCTTGATACATATAATAATAATGCAACACTGGAATTGATTAAACCAAATCCTTTAGAATTATTATTTTATTGTTTGGCTTTTATACTTCGCTATATTTCCAGAGAATAAACTTGATTATACATTCTTCTTTCTTAAGTCAATTTTCATGTCTGTATCATTTGAACCCTAATGTTATTTACTTGTCTGTTTTCATTTTTTTAAATCTGTTTATATTTTAATTTTTACTCTTTATACTTTTATCTTTAATTCTGTCACATTTTAATCTGTTCACATTTTATACCACAGATTTTATGGCTAAATGAGTGGAAAGTCCTGCAGCATCTAATTCTATTGTTCAAAACAATTCCCATATCAATTCTCCATATAGAGCATGGCATTCTGCTTTCATTATTCTAATGACCCAAGGGTCTGCAAAATACATGTTGTTCAGTGGTGGATTCAAAAATTTTTACTACGGGTTCTCTGGATGTGGCTTGGTGGGCGTGGCTTGGTGGACAAGAATACTGCAAAATCTCCATTCCCTACCCACTCCTGGGGGAAGGTTACTGCAAAATCCCATTCCCTCCCCATCCCACTAACCTGCTTTCCAGCTCCATTTTCCTGTGCAGGGCAACCAAAGAAGACCCAGTCAATCAGCTGGGACTTGGGAGGCAGAGAATAGATGGGGGCAGGACCAGTCAGAGGTGGTATTTGCTGGTTCTCCGAACTACTCCAAATTTCCGCTACCGGTTCTCCAGAACTGATCAGAACCTGCTGAATATCCACCTCTGATGTTGTTAAAATAGCTTTTTTTTAAAGTACTGAACAGAGATATTGCCTAAACTACTCGCATACACCAATTAATATTTCATTTACAATTTAAGAATAGACAATGTATCTATTCATGGCTAATTTATCTGAATGTCAAGCTTCAAGAATTCTCAAGTGATTTTGGATTTGATTTGGTCTAAGATGATAACAGTTTCCCAGGTAAAAGTGTGGTGGACTATGTCCACGTGTAGAGAGTCATCATGTCTTCTGATTTCATAAATACCAACCAGCAGTCAGACATTATAATGAAAACTTAGACCAAGCAAAATGCAAAAAAACCATCAAGGACTCCATACCAATTATTGTGTTAAACAATGGCAATATTATACTATCAGTAATTTAATAGAGCCTGGACTAAGCTATACATTTTAGTCTAAATAAACATACGCATTTACATTTTTAGAAACTAATTCTAGGTTTGAGGAAAGTAATTCTACTATAACCTTTTTTTTCATTCCATTCAATCTTGTCTGATTCTCAGGATTCTAACTGGACAATTCCTGCAGTTTTCCTGGCAAGGTTTTTCAGAAGTTGTTTGCTTCCTAGATCTGAGAGAAAGTGACTGTCACCTAGCTGGCTGATGCCTTATCCCACAGGTGTCAAACTTTCCATGTCACGTTGCCATCATGTGATGTTTTTCCCCTTTGTGGAGCTGGGCTGGGCATGGCCTGCATGTGATTTATCCAGCCTGTAGGCCACCAGTTTGAACACTCTTGCCTTAACCACTACACCACATTGCTTCAGGCTATAACCATTACTGCATTGTCGTTGTTGTTATTGTTATTAGTTGCGAAGTCATGCCTGACCCATCGCAACCCCATGGACAATGTTTCTCCAGGCCTTCCTGTCCTCTGGCTTCTTCTGGAGTCAATTTACATTAACGCCCACTGCTTCAGTGACTCCATCCAGCCACCTCATTCTCTGCCGTCCCCTTCTTCTTCTTTTGCCCCCAATTGTTCCAAGCATTAGGCTCTTCTCCAGTGAGGTGGCCAAAGTATTTGAGTTTCATCTTCAGGATCTGGCCTTCTAAAGAACAGTCAGGGTTGATCTCCTCTAGGACTGACTGGTTGGCTCACCTTGCAGTCCAAGGGACTCACAGAAGTCTTCCCCAACACCACTGTTCAAAGGCCTCCATTCTTTGGTGCTCAGCCTTCCTTATGGTCCAACTTTCACAGCCATACATTGCAACTGGGAAAACCATAGCCTTGACTATATGCACTTTTGTTGGCAGGGTGATGTCTCTGCTTTTTAGTATGCTGTCTAGATTTGCATTATGAACACTATTATTCAACGATGTGACTATTTTACATAAAGCTATGATACAATATAGGTATAGAGAAGGAGCATTAACAGCTTAATAATTTTAGCTACAGTGATCCTAACAACATTATTTAGTCACTGCTTCATTTAGTGATTGTTTGTAATTTATGACTATGTATATGTGTGTGCATTTCTGTGTGTATGTGTGTGTGTAAAGCAGGGATATATATATATATATATATATATTTAAATATATATTTTCTTAAATATATATATTTTCTTAAATATATATATTTTCTTAAATATATATATTTTCTTAAGTTTTTGCGGGTATTTATATGTATGGTATTCAGCTCTGTTCGGGTATTTTCCCACGTCATTATACAGCAGTTGTGCCTTTTAAAGTTGTAGCAACGTTTCGGCAGAATCTCATCTGCCATCATCAGGCTTATGTATTGTGACTCACAGATGAATACAATACACAAGCCTAATGATGGCAGATGAGATTCTACCGAAATGTCGCTATAACTTTAAAAGCACAACTATAATGACGTGGGAAAATACCCAAACAAAGCTGATAGGCCAGGACCTCTTCTGGTCCTATTTCCTATCTGGGAGATCTGCTATCAACTGAATCCAACTCAACCTTTAACCAAAAAAGAGCAGCAACAACTAACCAGGCTGAGTTTTCAGTCTTTTTCAGATTAAAATATAGTCTGGGTATAGTTTTATATATACAAGCCATTACATGTTATCCACGCTAATCATATAAATAATACGAAATACCCAATGCCTTTGTCCCTGAGGTCTGGGGGTAATACATGTATGCATCATAATTTTTCAGTACAGTGGGTTACCCTTTTGTCTTTCTTAATTTAAAAGAAAGTCTGTCTTAACCTAGAAAATGCTTAGCTAATTACTTGATCACAAAAGGCAAAAAGAAAAGACCGCTAATGCTTTCTGGATGGCTGTTTGAGCAAGTTCACAGCACATTAAGGCATTTCTGTGAACTCCTCTATAAGATACGATGCTCTCTAGAATGAAATTACAGTATACAAAATTAAATAAGTCAACTTGCTAAGAGCAGATCATATATATGTGCCAAGAAAACAAAAGTGTGGATTCTTTTCTCTCTTGCCTGTGGTTGTAAACACTGGAATGTCAAAAAAAAAATCCATCACTTTTTTCTTTTTGACCATTCCGTGTCTTATATTTTGAAAATAATTTAAAACACATTGTTTATAAGAAACAGGAACACTAAACAGCCTTTATGGAAATTATCCCAACCGTTTATGAATGTTTATTTCTTTATTTAACATCTTTGCACTTGACAAGTGTCTCATATCTTAGGCATCAATTGCTACCCATGAGGATGAAAACAATAACATATAATGCATTCTGTGCTTGTTTCTGGACATCAGACTCAAGTAAACCAGAATTTTTACTATAAAGTTGTCATACATATTTCTTACAATCACACTGGCATATCTAAGTCATATTAAACTTTTGTATGCCTATCAAAAACATCATCCAAAAAGTACAACAAAAAAATGTTCTTTCTGCGCCAACTCAGAAAGCTCAAACTGCCCAAGAAGCTGCTGATCCAGTTCTACAGAGGAATGATTGAGTCTGTCATCTGCACCTCTATAACTGTCTGGTTTGGTTCTGCAACCCAACAAGACAGACACAGACTTCAGAGGATAATTAGGACTGCAGAAAAAACAATTACTACCAACCTTCCTTCAATCAAGGACCTGTATACTGCACGAGTCAAAAAGAGGGCTGTGAAAATATTTACAGACCCCTCACATCCTGGACATAAACTGTTTCAACTCCTTCCCTCAAAACGACGCTATAGAGCACTGCACTCCAGAACAATTAGACACAGGGATAGTTTATTTCCCGAAAGCCATCACTCTGCTAAACAAATAATTCCCTCAATACTGCTCAATTATTTACAAAGTCTGTACTACTATTACTGTTAATCTTCTCACCACTCCTTATCACCCATCCCCTCCCACTTGTGACTGTATGACTAAGTTTGTCCCTTGTATCCTTATGATTTATATTGACTGTTTCCTAGTATGATTTGATTTCTTATTGTATCCGATGACTATTATTAAGTGTGGTACTTGATGGTTCTTGACTCTTGATGAATGTATCTTTTCTTTTGTGTACAATGAGAGCATTTGCACCAAGACAAATTCCTGGTGTGTCCAATCACATTTGGCCAATAAAAGAATTCTATTCTATTCTATTCTATTCTATTCTATTCTATTCTATATGCATATACCTATATGACAGTTTGAAAGTCAGTTCTCTCTATTTGTTTCTCTTCTATGTCACTCTCTCACACACACAAACATAAACATTTGAATAAACCCTAATTTTAATTTAAGACAGTTTTAAAAGGTATTTCTAGTCCATACTTTAGTTTCTACCACTGAAAGACTGTCCACAACTGATAATTATAATCAAAGTAATGTTGGTATAAATATAGAATATGACTGTATAAGTCAGGGATGGAGAAATGTTGGTATAGGCTGAGTTTCACAGAAATATCTTTTGGGGCATTCTATGGGAAAGGAATCATGATATACCTATTTGAGCCCTTATACTGGCAGTAGAAAATAATCAATGGCAAGTCCCGTATTTTCAGCAATAAGAGTAAAAAGGTTGAAGAAGTGAAGTTGGAGTCCAAAGGGCTATAATATAAAGCAAGATTTTACTCAATTGCCACTTTCAAAGGGCACTTAAGGACACCGAAGTACTTGTCGGAGTGAAAATAAAACTAAGTTTAAAAAGTTGCTAGAAATAATGTTGTGCTGAAATAGCCACAATGTAGCACACAGCAAGTTCTTCTGATCATCATTAAAAAATGAACTTGCTAGACATTAATTTTTGATGTGCGAGGAACTTGCTTAGCAATTTCATTGTCAATTAAATTCATGCACTGTAAATTGAAAGCATGCTTAAAATAGCTGTGAGTTGCTTGTTAGTATGCATTCTTATACTCTTTGGAATTTAAACAGAAAAACGCTAACTTGAAGGGCATTTCAGTTTTCCATTTTGAGGTATTAGCACCAACTGCTTGAATTGCATAAAGCACAAATGATGTGACTAATATCAGACAATTAATAGAAACACTACTTATTCAATGTAAACTGAAATAAAAAAATCTACCCGTTTGTGCAGATATATCATTTGTACCAACATCTAAGTTAAATACTTAAGTGATAATATTTGAGGGGCTGCCACAAAGAAGAGGGGATCAACCTATTATCAAAGCACTAGAAGACAATATAAAGAACAATGGATGGAAACTGATCAATGTCAGAAGAACTAAGGAGTATCTTCCTGCAAGTGAGAACAATTAACCAACAACGAGTTTGCCTTCAACAGCTGTGGGTGCTCCAACAGTGGAAGCTTTTAAAAAGAGATTGGAGAACATGTTGTCTGGAATGGTATAGGGCTCCTGGTGGAGTAGGGGGTTGGACTATTCTGATACTGGACCATGAAGCTCTTGGTTATATGAAGGGAAATTCATTTCCTAACCAAAAAGCTATGTAGAACCCATTGACTAATGAAATGTTGCATATAATGTTTTGGATTTAATTTCAAAGAGGAATTTAGAATGTATGGGACACAAATATATTATGCATTATTTTGTCCAGGGCCAAAAAAAAGTCTTCAATTGCATATCTTAATAATTATTGTCTGGTTGAGCTTACGTCCATCATTATGAAATGTTTTGAAAGGCTGATAAAGTCCTTTATTGTATCCAGGCTCCCTCTAGCATTTGACTCACTTTTCAATGGATACTATTTCTTTTGTTCTCCATATGAGCTTGGAACACTTGGAGGAAAGAAATACTCATGTGTAAATGTCGACTTTAGTTCAGCATTTAATATGATCATTTTTCAGCATTTAATAGACAAACGGGGCCTTTCAGGCTTTAATACTCCTTTGTGCAAATACATTCTTGATTACTTCACTGATAGGTCCCAATATTTGGGAGTTAGAACCAGGGATGGGATTCAAATTTTTTTACTACCAGTTCTATGGGTGTGGCTTGGTGCGCGTGGCAGGGGAAGGTTACTGCCAAATCCCCATTCTCTCCCTACTCCTGGGGGAAGGGAACTATACAATTCCTATTCCCTTTCCACCCCACTAACCTGCTTTCCAGCTCCATTCTCCTGTGTAGGGCAACCAAAGAAGACCCAACCGATCAGCTGGGACTCGGGAGGCAGAGAATAGAGGGGGGCGGGGCCAATCAGAGGTGGAATTTGCCAGTTCTCTGAACTATTCAAAATTTCTGCTACCAATTCTCCAGAACTGGTCAGAACCTGTTGAATACCACCTCTGGTTAGGACTAATATTTCTAACACCATTTTTTGAGCATAGGTTCTCCTCAGGATCATCTCATTAGTCCACTGTTGTTCAATCTGTTGACCCGTGATTGTTGTGCAAAGTTTGCTATCAACTATATCATGAAATATGGGGATAATACAACAGTCATGCCATATTACAAAACCTGATGAGAAGAAATATCAGAAGGAAAGGGGAAAAAAACCTGACTCTGGTTTATAACAGCCCATAAATAATGTTTAAGTACAGAAGGAACATCTGTTTTTCTACAAAAAGAAGCAATTAAAAGTTTTCATGAGGTATCTTTTTAGATGAGAATTCAGCTACTGCCATCTACTGATATATTATGAAGGTTTTTTTTATTGCAAAAGAGAATGAATTCTGGTATTCAGTAATATGAAGACATATCGACTTCAAAATTATAAGTAGATTTTTCTCATAGCCTAACTCAAAATGAGAAAAGAAAGTTGTGACAGTGGCAGTGAAATTGGTCTTATTAGAAAATTAATTTGCAGGTAAAATGTGATTCCTGGTCCTCCAGACAACTGATATCGCACAGATCATGTCATGGATTAGAGAAAATAAAATAGTATTGCAGCCTATTTATTTGAAGGAGATTTTACTTGCATTGTTTTCTGTCCATGCATCTCATATGTTTTGAGATATTTAAATTGTACCATATTCGTTCCTTTTTGTCCCAGTCTTTTTTAAAAATTCCTCCCCTTCATTTTCAAAGCGTATCTCCTCTCCACTTTTGGAAGTCTGTGTATGTTTTCTATTTCTATTTCTCTTTTAATAATTTTAGTGCTACTATCTATTAATTATTATTATAATCATGTCATTGTTCCTATGTGCTAGAAATATATACATGTAAATGACATCATAAAAAGGATTCAGAAAGATTCTGAGATTATTTGCACATGATTATAGTCCAAAGAGGATCAGAGCATTTAGAATATAATTTGTTCTGTAAAGAGATTGGAGACCAAATTAAACTTCATTACTTCATGCTTATATAGTTCATGTTTCTTTTCATTAACAAAGTTCTTAATTTGAAAAAAGCAATGCAATATTATATTTTTATTCTTTGGATAATTTAGTTTCTTGGTCTTTATATATTTATTGCAAGGAAATGTTTGTGTTATAAACTGCCTATCATGATGCAATTACTTAAGACAAAACAATTTTGAATTTAGAGACATGTAGAGAAAGCCTCAACTTTATTGGTCTCTTATTTTGGATTTTTGAATCCAAACCTACTTGTAGAAATGTTGTTAATGCTTGCACCTAAGCAAACGTCTTACAAGTTTTGAATTCAGGAAACTGGAATCAAAACCTATAAAAAATGTTGTTTTCAATATTTTTAAAAATAAGCATAATTTAAAGGAATGCTGGTTTTTCTAAAAGATTAAAAAGGTTTTTTTTTTAATTTTCAGCATTAAATGCCACTATAATATACTGTTTAGAAAAGGAATAAAACCTTCAGCTGACATATTATTTTGATATCCATTTCTAATAGTTATTGAACCTCAGCTTGTTCTAGGGATGTTACCTTAGAATTTAAAAGACGTGTGGAGACTAATGTAAAAGTATATGAAGTAGTGTTACATTGATGTCTTTCATGCATGGTCTATAATCACCAGTTGAAGTTATAATGTGCTTATTTGGGTTGCTGAAGTTATAACGTGCTTATTTGCTGAGTCTTACTGAATATATTTCTTTTTTTTTTTCTTAAAGGTGAACTATGTTTGTTCTAAAGTCAAATATAACAAGGAGAGAGAGAGAGAGAGAGAGGCAGAGAGAGAGATTTTATCAATTCATTGCAATTGAATGTGTTAATTATATTCTCAATATTTTGTTAATCATTTTAATGATAAAGTGGTTTGGTGACAAATATATTAAACTACCTTTATCTTTATTTATTTATCTCATTTATACAAACTGAATTTCTCAATCCAATGTCTAATAAAAATGCTCCTGGGTAAATTCCGAAGCCTGTTTTATTATGTACTCTTCAGTATAAATCAGTTAAGAACATGCCATGAATGACTATCAATTTAAAAGCAATACTTTATGACTAGGTGTATTTTCACCACTGAAAATTGCACATATTATTGTGTGATTTATTTCTTACAAAGAAATAAAAACAAAAATGATCTAGGGATTTAAAAAGGGAGATAATTTACTCTGCAACATGAAATTTGATAGAGACAATTCAGAAATGTTTCATACATGTTAATATTTAGCTTTAACTAAACTTTAATTTTTTTTGTTATTGTAGTTCTTATTTACTGGTTCTCTAATATCAAGATCAGGGGTGTCAAACCCAAGGTTCTTGGGCCCAATCCAGCCCACGTGCTTAGATCTGGCCTGTGGGGCCACCCCGGAAACAGTGAGTGACCGGCCTCTGTTGCCACTGCCAGAAAAAATGGAACAGCCCTCCCGAGCTCCATTTTCACTGGCAAAGAGATTGCAGGAAGCCATCTTAATGAGAAATAGAATTCCCTTTTCACTGGAAGAGGATTTCAGAAGGCTGTCTCAGCCAAAAACAGAACTCAGGAACACGTTTTCGCTGGCAGAGCTCATGGCCCATCACAGATGCCCCCAACACAAGTGATGTGGACCTGGCCACACCCACCCTGGCACCCCAAGGTCAAACACAACCCTCAGTGAAATAGAGTTTGACACCTTTGATCTAGATGTACAATTTAATTGGGGGTGAGGTTGCTAAGGTATAAAGCTTTAAGTGACTTGCCATCTAAAATATGAATGAAAGCAGAACTAAAAGATGGTGGACCAAGGAAAAAAGAAACAACTTCAAATACTCCCTGGGTTTGCCAAAATGTTGAGATTGTTGATAAAATCAATGACAGCTCATGCCTTTTATTTAATATTAGGAGGTAGTATGTTCTTTTAGAACTGAAAGTATTTTTTTAAAAGTGAGTTGAATGTAAATACTTAGTGTAAAAATTAAAGTTACGGTACTTTAAAAGCTACTTTTAAAACTGTTAAATTTCATTTAAAACAATAGACCTTAGTAGTTTAATAGTTATTGTGATTAATTTTTCATGCGTGCAATCATTTTGTCCTTCTGTTCCATACAAAAATAACAAGTTTTAGTACTTTTTGGAGATGCTTTGGGAGGAAAATAAAAGATTTTGGTAGTGACACAATTATTTATTTCTAATCTGCTACTTCTTCTATCCGCTCCTGCAGGTTTTGCAATAGCTCAGCTAAAAATTCATATACACGTAATGTCCTCACAGTCAGTGGTCAGTTGTGTGTGCATGTGTGTGTGACTTTTTCAAAACAAAAATAAGCTTTATCAAGAAGCATCAGTCACCAATAGATATTTTGACATTGCTATAATTTTGTTCTTCAAGCTCTATAATATAATTTTATTACATTACAATATTTTATTTTATTATCTGTAAATTGTCTGGAATCTGGTGGGGATTAAGCAGGAGATAAATTGCACAAGGACAGTCTAGAGTGACTTAATATATTCAGCTCTACATGTGGCCACAATAACTGCTGAATCTGAGACCAACAAGGCAAACATTACTTCCACATAATTCAGGGATTAATTCTGTTTCAGGCTCTATTTGGAAAATAAAGCCTTGAACATATTTATAGTGCCTTATTCATGGTTAATCATATTTAACCATTTTATATGGTTGGAAGAAAAATCCAGTCTGATTTGAAGCCAGAAGAAAGAGGTTGGAAATAAAATAGATGCTGGCTGCAGGAAAGAAGGTATTTGTTTAGTTGGTAGCCAGAAACGTTAGTGACAGTAACATGTTTCTGGGGTGGCTGACAAAATGGGATTGAGATGGATGGACTTTTATATATTCTTTGGGGTTTTTAAGTGATTGAGATGCTTGTTCCTGTGTAATTCTTCCTGTGTAAGAATTGAACAGGACAGAATATGTGCCGACTTCTTAAAAAAGCTATCCACTGCCATAGCCGAACCTCTAAGCAAAATCTTTGAAAAATCTTTCAGGACCAGCTCCTTGCCAAAACTATGGTCACAAGCTACGGTCATCCCCATCTTCAAAAAGGGAGAGCCCAGCCTAATTGAAAATTACAGACCAATCTCCTTATGCTGCGTCACCTGGAAAGTCATGGAATCAATTATTAACCAATCCATTCCTCCACTTAGAGACAAACAACTACTCTCTAATAAACAATTTGGTTTCAGAAAAAAACTATCCTGCAAGTATCCTGTAATCTGCAACTCTTACACTGCGAAAACATATGGACTACACAACTCAATCAGGGCAAAGCAATAGACGTAATCTACATAGACTTCTGGAAAGCCTTTGATTCAGTGGTACACGACAAACTACTCCTAAAACTAAAATTTTATGGTATCTCTGGACACCTGCATAACTGGATAGAAGCATTCCTGTCAAACAGACAACAAATGGTCAAAATTGGAAGTGTCCTATCAAACTCTGTACCTGTCAATAGTGGTGTCCCCCAAGGAAGTGTTTTAGGACCAGCTCTCTTCATGCTTTACATAAATGACCTCTGTGATCATATTAAGAGCAACTGCATTCTCTTCGCTGATGATGTAAAGCTATTCAACACCACAGACAATACTACTACCCTCCAAAAAGACCTCAACTATGTATCAGAATGGTCAATCAAATGGCAACTTCAAATCTCAACAAATAAATGCTCTGTTTTACATATTGGCAAAAAAAAATAAATCAGAAAATAAAATACAAGCTGAATAGTCAAGACCTTGCTGAGGATCCAAACTCTGTCAAGCACCTTGGAGTACTCATCTCCAATGATCTAAGTGCTAGAGCCCACTGTATTAAGGTATTAAGAGTTGTTAATCTAATCCTACGTAGCTTCTTCTCTGGTAATAGAGCATAACTAGAGCATACAAAATATTTGCTAGACCTATTCTTGAATACAGCTCATCAGTCTGGAACCCATATCATGTATCTGATATAAACACAATTGAAAAAGTCCAGAAATATTTCACAAGAAGAGTTGTCCGCTCCTCTACTCATCGCAGAATACCTTATGCCACCAGACTTGAAACTCTAGACTTAGAAAAACTAGAACTACACCGCCTTCGGTCCGATCTACATATAGTATATAAAATCATACATTGCAATGTCCTACCTGTCAATGAATACTTCAGCTTCAATCATAACAACACAAGAGCAAACAATAGATACAAACTCAAGGTTAACAGCACCAAACTTGACTGCAGAAAATATAACTTCAGCAACAACGTTTGGAATATTCTACCTGACTGTGTGGTTTCTTCCCCAACCCCCCAAAACTTTAACCTTAGACTGTCTAATATTGACCTCACCCCTTTCCTAAGAGGTCTGTAGGGGGTGTGCATAAGTGCACCAACGTGCCTACTTCCCTGTCCTATTCTTTCTTTTATTTTTCTTATATATGCCCATTTCATGTATTCATAACTATGTTTATACTTATACCTATTATCTTGTAAGCGATTGACAAATCAAATAAATAAATAAAATAAATAAATGTATGCTTTAATATTTTAATGCCTGGTGCCAAATTCTTATGGGGTCATGGCTGCTCTATAGGCAAAAGGGCAAATGCAAATCCTATGTCTTTGTCTGAGCTAATCTTGTCAGTTTTGGCTTACCTAAGTGTGTTGTTTATTTGGAGTCTCTTTGCTTATGAATAAATTGACCCAGTCTTTCTGAATGGGTACAAAATCTCCATTCAAAAAGACCAGCCTCTTCAAGCTTCCGCTTGAGGTTGTTTTGCTATGGCAGGAAGGTTGGGGATGCTTTCTGCCTTTGTTAAGATTCTTCTTCTCTTCTCCTTTAGGGGAAATATTCTATCCTGCCTCTTTTTAGTATTAAGAATAAACAATATTTTAATCTGACAAAGGGGAACCTTCCTACAATATCATGAAAACAATTCAAATGTTTTCAGCAAATATATCACATGGTCTCTCAATTCTTTGACAATATCTTATGTCAAATTGTTTCTTCACCAATATAAAGAAAAATGACTTTTTTGTTGTTGGTTAATACATCGTTTTGCATACAATAATTCAAACATAATTTGACTAAGGAAAGAAATAATCCATGTAATGAGTCTGAGATAGTATGGCAAATTCTTAATTCAGAAAATAATTACATGGCTATTTGTATCTGTAAACGTAAGATATTACTAATTCTGCTCAAGTAAATTGCTGTTTGCCAGGGTTTTGAACTATGGTAAACACTAGGCCCACAGTAAATATAATTTCTGACACAAGATGAACAGAATTACATGAACAGACAAAGCAAATATTCGTATATATTCATATATAAAGAATAACTAGAAAAGAATACTAAAATATGTGAAAATATAACTTTAGAGGAAGCAAATGTATAGGAAGCAAATCAATTAAAAATACTCTATATAGTTATATAGTTAACATGACAATGAATTAAAGAACGCTTTCAAAAAATGTTTGATTTTTAAATCCATTACTGTTTTATAATGGAGGAGTGGAGTTCTCTTAAATAAGAAATACTAAAATAAAAGATGAATCAGTCTTAGTGTTTGGAAAATGCTTCTTGTAATATTGTGCACAATATCCTAATGTTGTGGTGTAAATGTATGGCTTTTTTTATAAAGTCGATCCCTGCTTACATAAATAAATAGGGATGTTTACCATATAGAGTTACATCAGAATGAAGGGACTAACCCAGAGAACTTATAAGTTTTTTCTTCTCACCTGTCACAATATCCTAGATTAAGGTATAGATTGCACATCCAATTACAGTGACACAACAGCAAAATCACATAGCAATTTATGAGATCCTTTGAGCCTAGAGTACATTTTTTTGACAATAAATAAAAAAGAAAATATTAAATTGTTGGTATGATCAAAAGTGTCCTGAAACTTTTAAGTTCAGATAGAATAAGAATCTGTTGATTGTCAATCTATTTTTTTTCTCAGACTAATGTTATTTTAAATCTCAAGAGGGTGTTTTTTTAATCCATTTATAAATAGAATTGTAAACTTTTTTGGTTCAAAGATGAACAAAATAAAATCCCGTTCTTGTCAGTGAACTCTATTCTGTTGGCTGGCCATCAATTGCATGTGTCTGAGATATTATTTCAGATCCAGCCTTACCTGTCTGTGTTACCAAAGTAGGTAAGAGGCAGATATTGTTTCATGATTTTTGATTTTTCTCCATTGCTCTCGTTTCCAAGGTAACCTTAACCTCTGTTGTGCTGCATTTTGCTTTCATGACAGATGGTTGGCTCCCCATATGATCATCTAAAGTCTAAATATAGTCTTATGAACCAAGTGAGAAGTATTTTCCCTCACATTTTCTTTATTGTTTTGTGGGAAGTAAGTCTGAAACGTCAAAACTTTTGAAGACACCCATCTTTCAATTTAGATTGCTGTTTCAGTTGTTTGCATGAAAGTTCAGACAACTTTGTACAAATCTCACAAAATTTATTTCCTATGTATTATTTATGAAGGACAGTACATGTTACTTCAATATTACTTGAATATTGGCATTCAGAATTTGGGCTTATTATTCTCTTTGGATTCTATCTTCTGCCCATTCTATCAAATCAATGCTAATGAGGGCATCTTTGGAGCTTAAGTCAGCTACTAGGTTAAGTAAATTGTGAAGTGGAAACAGGTATTATATCCTCTCCTGGCATCAGAAATACTTGCTACCAATTTCAGAACCTTTGGAAAACTTAGATACATATTAAGGCCTTATAAGAAAAATCTTGCCTGCATTCCTTGGCAACCTCATATGATTACAATTGTATATCTGCTTGGGCAAAAATAATGCCAGCTTTTAAAATTGATAAATCCAACAGTTTCCCACATATCAGAACCTAGTTTATTGCTTAGAAAAGCCTTGCCAAATGAAATGATGACAAAAAAACCCCAAAGAATTAAACCGGGGGTGGGAGGGGGCAGACAGGACTCAGGTCTTTGGAAATATAACCTTACCAGACATAATGAAATGTAGGAAAGTGATAAAAGGAGGAAGAGACTAAGAAACAATCAGGTAAGAAATGCCCCCTCAGTGCTTTAATGATCTGAGAAATTTAGAACGGGTTTGACCTAATGGTACAAAAGTTTAAATAGGCAGTAAGTCAAAGAGATCAGCCTCTAGTCGTCCTTCATCAGCCAACTAAAACTAAAAAAATGTTATACATAAATTGGGAGAAATATACTTACGGTTGCTAGTTGACAAGCTTCTTGGCATTATAAGAAATGGAATGGAGCTATGTTCCTTGTAGTTGGCATAACAAAAACATAGTGTGTACTGAAAATTACCTACATATTATACAGTCACCTTTACACCTTTGACTGATCACCAAGCCACACAACAAATACCATCAAAAAGTTCGCGGACAACGCGACCGTGATTGGTCTCATCTCCGGAGAGGATGAGAAGGCATATAGGGCAGAAGTAGAGAACCTGTCTGTCTGGTGTTCGCAGAACAATCTGTCACTGAATGTTGATAAAACCAAAGAACTGATTATGGACTTCAGGAAACATGGACAGGAACACACCCCACTCATCATCAATGGAGAACGAGTGGAAACTGTCCCTACGATCAGATTCCTTGGCATCCATATTTCAGCTGATATCTCCTGGTCCCCTAATACCAAGGCCGTAGTGACGAAGGCTCATCAAGGGCTGCACTTCCTGCGGATTCTCAGGAAGAACAATCTGGATAAGAAGCTGTTGCTGGCTTTCTATAAAGTCTCTGTGGAGAGCACTCTGACATATTGTCTGGGTGTGTGGTATGCAGGCTCCACAGCTGAGGACAGGAAAACTGTGCAGAGGGTGATAAACACAGCTCAGAAGATCATTGGTTGCCCTCTGCCCTCCCTGGAAGACTTAGCCAGGTCCCGCTGCCAAAGCAGAATCAAGGCCATCGTAGAAGACCCCTCACACCCTGGCAATTATCTTTTTAACCTGCTGTCGTCTGAATGGTGTTTTAGGTCAATAAAATCTCACACCACTAGACTAACAAATAGTTTCTTTCCCTGGGCCATCCAGACCGCAAATAAACACAAAGTCACTACCTCATTAAGATGTGAAAAGATGTGAAATCGCAATACCCCATTCAGATTTTCATTCAGACATATTACAGTACAATCCATCTCTTGTATATTATACTCGGCTAAACATTACAGTCAGTGTTGGATGTATATTTTGTGTATATTCGTAGATATTGTACTCTCTAATTGCAAATGGAGATGTGGGTACTCTATTTTTCTTATTTTCATTTTGAAGTGCTTTGGTTTAATTGTATTGCGAACAGTTGCTGGGGTGCATCCACAGTTTCGTTGTACTTGTACAATGACAATAAAGTTCTTCTTCTTCTAAATGTTATTATTCAAATAGGTATTTCATAAGAATCTCAACAAAAAATTATGGTAAAACTTCTGAGTCACGGTAATAATGAAGCCCTACTCTTTTCCACTCCCGAGAATTAAAAATCAAAAAAGTTATAAACCAAAAAGCTGCAATCTTCCAACCTTTGTCATATCAGTCTCCTACACACAGCATTCATAGGGAAAAAGTGTACATATTAAAACATAGCAACAGAAAGACTGGGGAATACATTGTTATATCCTTCCATGTCTTCCAAAGCATGATTAAGTTAAGAAAATGGACATACCGAGTGTGACATTAGGTTATGTTGGCTAATTTAATATGGAATTCTGTTTATTTATGCAACCTTCTGTATTTTATTCAGTAATCTTTACAGCAAGCAATCATCTACAAGCCACTGCTAAATCCTATCTATTTAATAAAGTCTATAAAACAGTAGAATTAAAAAAGGAAAGTATAAGGGACATCAAAAATAAAGTGTTTTAGATTGGGGATGGACAATGCTGTCACAATTTACTTAGTTCTAGTCTGTGGGCTTGGGTTGTTTTTTATTTCTTTGGATAACCCTAGCATTTTCACATGCCCTTCTCAATAAAGGCATTATTCAAAGAAATACAAGCTCATTGTCAAGTAACTTGTCATTTCTGTCTGCAAAAGTGCAATTACTGCCAGATTTCATTTATCAGAGAATGTCTTCTCATGCTACTGTCATTCATACTTGTTGCATCTTTTTTACTGATTAGACAAGAGTCAAACATAGATTTCTATACTTCTTGCTTTACTGAACATTTAGATGAACTAATTTAGGAGTATTCAAGAATTATAGGCAGCCCAAGCTAATCAAGTAAGATTTTAAATCACAGTTTATTATTAATCAAGTAACAGCAATGACCTAATATATTATTATGTTAGTTTTTGGACCTTCTTTTTGAATTTCTCCCTGATTTATTTTATAACTGAGAATACTATCTTATAACCTTCCAAAGCTGTTATTCTTTTTTTTTTTTTGATGAAGACTACAATTACAGAATTGCTTTGCTGTAGGCATCATTTTGGAGGGCATTATTTTTGAGAAGGCTGATTGTTATAGTATCAGCCTGATTCATTTTATATTTAACAACATTCATTTATCAATTAAGTAGATAGTCTTTCTAATCTATATTGAATAATATGGGCAATTGAATCAGGTAGAAATCAGGTAGATTTCTATATCAGCAGTATTTCTCACCATGCATGACTTTATTTTAAGACTGATCTATAATTATTTTGAATATTTCAGCATGTGTTTTTGAAAATGGATACTCTTGATTAATGGGTATGTTTTGCTGTCACTACCAGGGCATAATTTTGTGACATAATATCCTATGGCAAGGTAAATAATTGATGTTAATTTAACAGGGATCTGAACAGCTCTTTCTGATGCTACAGAGACGTCAAAAGCTATGTGCAGATTACTTTTAAAATCAATGTAATTTGGCATAAGAATTAAATTGACTGGAGGATAAATTAAGTAAAAGTTATACAATGTATAACTTTTGACATAAGAGAAATGGAAATAGGCAGATATATTTGGTTATGTTTCCAGATCTCACAGTCGCCCGCATCTCTACTAATTATGGAAAATAAATTCAAAATATTCTTTCTTATACTTGCAAAATGCTTTTAAACTGTCAGTACAGAGGAAGATTTCCGCCACTAAGAAGGAAAAGTCTATATTTGTACAAATATATGTTATGTGGGAAATTTTCTTTCATTCTGCCCAGTTTTGTCATCCTTGCCATCTTTTCTCTTAATTTTTCTCTTTTTTGTGTGTGTTTAATGTTTTATTTGTAGATGGACCAAAGTCCCTGAGAGTTGGGTAGCATCTACATTTAATAAATTATTAGTAGCATCTGAATAACTTGATCAGGTGAAGTTTAAATTAGAATATAAGGGGTGCAAATGATAAGACTATCTGTTGACTAACAAAATTGGCAAGAAATGATTTGAACACAGCAACGAAATATTCATCTTGAAAACTAGTTTAACAAAAATAAAACTGAAATAAAAGCAAAAATGAAAAGTAAGATTGAACACAGATGTTGAACACAATGGCACACATTGTCTTCAACATCTCACTATTAGTGGATAAAGTATGAATAAGAAACAAAGTGAGCTGGATGTCACACAAAGGAAAATATATATAATTTAGAGATTACAGAAACACAGTAGGATTCTTCCCATCAATGGAACATTAAGCTTCTTTGAGAGGTTCAGGCAACATGAGAGAGGGGCTAATATAGCTTCACTATCAGAAATAAACTTACCTATTTAGAGGCTCATTGACTGACAGTCAGTGTTGAAAGGATCTAAGTTAAGTGGATTTTTTACTGGAGATCCACAGGGCATTCTCCAACCCCAGTTGGAAAAGGTGGGTAAAGATTTATTAAAATAGATTTTTAAAAAGCCTCAAAAATAGTAGTGATGAGAGATTCAGACATTTATTTGAAGAATAATTCTTCCAAATACAAAATGTCAGATAAATTCTTAATTTGTGTTGGAGTAATTTTCTCTTTCAAAAAGGTGTGGCGGAAGCTAAAGGATTTGCAACCTTGGATTTCACAGAGATTGAATGTATTAAAGTGGTGGGAACTTTAAGTATAAGTAACCATGCATGGTTAAGGTTTGACAAAAAGAGACAAACACAGGGTTTTTAAAAAGCCATTTTAATAGGTGCTGTAGCTGGCTGGGTTTCTTAAAAAAGGAAGTTGCGGATAATATTGTCTCAAGCCATTTCAGGGAGATAGATAGATAGATAGATAGATAGATAGATAGATAGATAGATAGATAGATAGATAGAAGGATGGGGTTGAAATTTTTAACAACCAGTTCTGTGGCCATGGCTTAGGTGGTGGGTGTGGCTTGGTGGTCATGTTATTGGCTGGGTGTGGCCAACTCAATATAGCTCACATTGAAGCATGCACCTCCTCGCCTAGCCTCTCATGACTGTGAGGATGCTGCAGCAGTCGTAAGTGTGAAAAATGGTCATAAGTCACTTTTTTCAGTGCCATTGTAACTTTGAATGGTCACTCCACACAAGCAAAGTACTAGCAAAGGAGGGGGGAAAAACTCCAGAGAAGTTCCAGAGACAGGAAGTCTAGTCCTGCCAAGAATGTAATAAGGGTTAACGGAGAGGCAGTTTCTGTAAGCAATCCCAGAAAGTTTCCTTCCTGCCTTCCTTACAGGATTAGGCCAGTAATTTCTTCTAACAACTGGTTCTCCGAACTGCTTAGAATGTTAACAACGAGTTCTAGCGAATAGGTGAGAACTGGTAGAATCCACCCCTGGATAGATGGATAGATATAATTCCATTTCACACTGATAAACTAAGTTTCAAATATTTCAATGAATTCTTGGATACTTTAATCCCAGATCCATATCTCCACTTTAGAATACAGGATCTCTAGAATAGGAAGCACACATTACTCCCCTTATCTTTTTACTAGAAAAGATCTCAGAGTTTTCCATGGAATATAATTATATATAAAATAAATAAGGATATAAAGCTATATATTACATAGACTGATCTTTCTCATATTATTAAATATAGTACAATATAGATGAACTATTGTCACACATCATCCTTAAGATACTTTTCAATGTCAGGCAGGCATGTATGTTTGCACATAATTAAATCTTAATTAAAACTATTTGGTATGGAGTTTATTAAAATAATATTTTATTTGTATTATAGACATGCATTAAGAAGCATATAAAAGAGGGATTTAACGGATACTTAATGATATGAAGCTTTAAACTAAGCTGTTCTCAGTTTTTTATGCTTTCCCGCTTGAAATCTGAAACACAACTTGGATTCATTCCACAAGGCTGAGCTATAATATCTTGAGGCCCACTGTTATATAGGGGAATCATAAACAATCTCTTCCCACAGTATGCCACACCCTTACATTTTGAAAAGCTTACTTTTTTGAGCCTTGCATCATAATCTTCCTCTAAGTTTGACAATCTTTGCATAATTCAGAAATTATTTGGATAGCCCAGAGTTGGAGAACCTGTTCAGTCTAGTAACCATTTCCCCCAAAATTTTCACTTATAATTTTCATATTATACTCAAAGACTTGAAAATGTTGAAATAATGTAATGAATGCCTTGTCCAAAGGCAAAACAACACACATCTTAAGAAAATAATGGGGTATATAAATATCATTTAGATGTGGGTAGCTAATTTTTCATTTAGGCTGACTGAAGAAAAAGACCGGAACATGATATTTAAATGGAGGGAAGAATAGATCTCCCTTGTTTTCCAGGCCTTATAACATCTTTGTTTCATTCTTGGCTAAAGAAGGATGACAACTTAATTTCATAATTCATGCTATGCATATAAAATGTGCACCATGCAGCTCCTACAGTTTCTACATAAAAGGAAACAAGTCTTCCTGAAAATAGGAGAACTAGTACTTGTTAAAATAGATCGGATATATCCAACTTTTTCTGGTTGCACATGCATGCTAGTTGTTTTCAGCTCTAGGGGGCAGTGCTCATCTCCATTCAAAGCCGAAGAGCCAGCACTGTCCAAAGACATCTCCATGGTCATGTGGCTGGCAAGACTAAGCTCCGAAGGCGCACAGAGCACTATTACCTTCCCACCAAAGTGGTCCCTATTTTTCTACTTGCATTTTTTCAAGCACTCGAACTGCTAGGTTGGCAGAAGCTGGGACAAGTAATAGGAGCTCCCCCATTACGTGGCGCTAGGGATTTGAACAGGCAAACTGCTGACCTTTCTTATCAACAAGCTCAGCATCTTACCCATTGGGCCACTGCATCCCCCTGGTTGCATATACCTGATCTATTCCTGTCCTGAAGGTTCCACTCAAAAATTGTTACCCTATAAAATGTCTGAAAATTTCACTCTCTTTTCTATGTAAGGCCTGTAGACTTGACTTATATAGATAGGTAACTATCTAGCATAGGGATGTCAAATAAAAGGCCTGAGGCTGGATACGACCCATGATGTGGTCAGATCTGGCCCGCAGGGTCGTCCTGGAAAATGTAAGGGGCCGTCCTGCATCACTTTGTCCCAGCCTACCTAATGCAAAGAGGAAACATCGGGCCAGTGTGGCTTTAGCCCGATTTACCCAATGTGAAGAGGAAACATGCCAGCAGTTTGAGGAGTGGCATTAATCTGGCCACGTGCACCCAGTCAGACATGACTCCCCCAGCCCACCGAGGTCAACCACAGCTCTGATGTGGCCCTCAATGAAATTGAGTTTGACACCCCTGATCTAGCATATCAGTTGCTACCTATGGAATTGATCTGTATCACATTGAATTCCTTCTGGGGCAGGAAGGAACATAATGGATGGAATTTAGAAGATGATCAATGTTTCAGTTCTGCCCTGCTGGAAGACATAGCACTTGTGGTTTTGAAGGAAGCTGTCTTGCAATCTTTCCTTAAGGGGACAGTTTTTAACAACTGCTACTCAGTCTCCAGCCTTTCCTTCATGAAGTCAGCTTCAAAGCACTCTGAATTAACTGAAACATTTTCAGCAGAATTCAGACTGAATTACTCGACATGAGTTTAAAAAAAGTGGGTGAGTGATAGTTCTTTCCTCTTATTCCAGATTAATTATTGTATTGTGATGTTGTCAATGGTAAGATACTTTCTGACTGCCTGCGAGTGTTAATCATTGAAAGTATTGTTGTGAACTAGTCTTCTGTCTGGTCCAGAAAAAGAGCGGGAGCAGCACGACAGCTGATTGGCTACCGTGTCTGACAGTACGCTATAAAAGGAGCGCTGTCAGCCATGATTAGCTGTCACCTGTCAGCCGCTGTGTTAGCATGCAGTTTGATGTTTTACCCTGTTAGATTTTTGAAATAAAAGGGCTACCCTGAATTCTCTGGTCTATCACAGTAATTCCCACTTTAAATTAACATATTGGCAAAATCAGGGAAGTGTTGTCCTGGTTTCTGGAGAGTCTTAATATATGGATGGGACAAAGTGAAGCATTAGATTTTTCAGCTTCAGTCAGTTATAGTCTTGTCCCTCAGGCAGAAGCCACTATGATAATAGTACTGCTATATGGCTAGACTCTTACTCAAGTAGAGTTTTCACCTAACTCCAGCTTGGGTATCAACTTCACTACTTGGTGTGAGGACCTTACAACACGACTCATGCCCTTAACTCCATGCACAGAATATTGTATAAAATGCTATGATTCATTTGCTGGCAGGAACAAACTGGAAATATTGTATTACAAAATCTTCTGGAGCCAGACCTGGCCAGTACATTCAGTGGAGGAGAGCTCCTTGAAATGTTTATAACTTTAGGGCTAGTAGTAATAGTTAGTAATACTATTGCTAAATTTGCAGATGATACAACAGTGGTGGGACTTATCTCCCAGGGGGGATGAGTCTGCCTACTGAGATGAGGTGGACCAATTGCTTTTGTGGTGTGGAAACAATAACTTGGTCCTCAACAGCAATAAGACCAAGGAGCTTATAGTGGGTTATAGAAGGAACAGATCAGACATCCAGCCCTTGCTTATCAATGGAGACTGAGTGGAACAAGTGGCCAGTTTTACGTTTCTGGGTGCTACCCTAATGAGGACCTGACCTGGGGTGCCCACATTGCAGCCCTGGTCAAAAGGGCCCAGCAGAGATTATACTACCTGAGGCTTGTAAGAAAAGAACAACTGAATGAGAAACTGCTGGTGACCTTCTACTGCTGCACAATAGAGAGCATTTTAACATACTGCACCTCTGTATGGTTTGCCAATTGCACAGTGGCAGATAGGAAAGCACTCCAGAGGGTTAATGTCATTGCCCAGAAGATCATTGGTTGCCCTCTCCCATTTTTGGAAGAGCTTTATATCTCCTGCTGCCTTAAGAAAGTTCAAAACATTCTCAAAGATCCATCTCATCCTGGGAACCCCCCTTTTTTTGAACTATTACCATCTGGCAGATGGTACAGAATAATAAAAACAAAGACAAATAGGCTGAAAAACAGCTTCTATCCCAGGGGAGTAGCTCTGTTGAATTCTGCTGTATAGTGCAGTGTTGGTGTGGTGTCGGGGGTTTCTGGTTCAATATATGAAGGATGAGGGATGTGTGTTTGTGTTTATTTTCATGGTCAGGGTCATGATGTGCGCTGAAGATGGTGTTTGATTTTGTTGTACAAGGTGCAATGACAATAAAGTAAACAATAAATAATAAAGCAGAAAAGAAGATAATGCTTCTTCATGGTTGTCCCACTTGAACATTGTATTAATGCTCACAGTGATGGCCTTCTGGAAATTGACTTGTACTTCTGAGTGAGGGATTGGTTGACATCATTTAAGCCTATTTGAACGACGATTACTAATTTATTTCTTACAAAGTTCTTGTGGCTATTTTATGTTATTTTGTTTATTTTTGATGTTCATCAGACAGTTTACTATGGACATTATGTATGCCACTGGGATGGAAATCTCCTATAAACAATAACTGAAGAGTATCCAGCTTTTAAAGTTAGCCAGTTACGCCTCATCACTTTTGTAGTCAAACAACGAAGGAGTAAGATCCCCAAGGTTACATAATTTTTATACAGAGTGTTGTGTTATAGAATGTTGAACAAGAACAGTGTGAGCATGTGCATATACTAAGAGGCCAACAAATGCAGAGATAATTACTTTATATTATTAAGGATGCAAGATAGCAAAAAAGGGAAACAGATATCAAAGTGTGAAGATACTAATATAGCAGCTTTGATATACTGCAAGAAATGTGCCAAGTCTCTACAATTGTTATTTTAACAAGTTGACAGTACTGTAGAGTGAAAAACAGCAAAACACTATCATTAAATCCTTTAATTTGCTAAAGGCATAAATTCCATAATTATTTGAATCTTTAACAATACATTGGGAAAACTAGAAAAACTGAAAAATTGCAACTGTAAGGAAAAAAATAAAATTTAAATGAACATACTGTATATAAACAACTGCAGAACAGAAAAGCATACGCTAAATTTTCATTTCAGTTCTAGATGCCTCAGATATTTTAATTGCATTACTTAGCACAGACGTTTTATTACAGACCTTATTGTAAGCCGTGAGTCTTGAAAATTTCAGCAGCTTATACACCTAAACAACAATATATAAATCTAGTCAAACATTTGAAGATATATAGGACCTATACCTAAAGCATTTTGGAAACTGTATATGTTTCTGAAATCTTCAATTATACATTCTGGTAGAGACACCTGCAGCACACTGTTGGCTCATATTTAAATGATTGTCCACTAGGATTCCAAGATTCCTCTCACAGTTACTACTATTGAGCAAGGGACCACATATACTGTACCTGTGCGTTTGGTTTTTCTTGCCTAAATGTAGAACCTTACTTTTTTCACCCTTGAATGAAAGATAATTGATTAAGAATAATTTAAATCAACATTTGGTCACTGATTAAAAAGAACTATTTGCAAGCTTAGATATTCTTTAAAATGCTAACAAAACATGTCAACATGTACTGAAAAGTATAACTTCCTCCATTTTATGGCAGAATAGCAAGCAAAAATAAGAAATCAAGATGAATTCAGTCTGTTTTACCAAACAGCAGGCAAGCAAGTTGCATTAGTTTAACAAACTAAGTTTACTGACAGTGAATAAATAAAACAGTCTACAAAAAAGGAATTTCATATATCAAAGTTCAGGCAATCTCAACTAGAATCCCAATGGAATTGGGTTACAGACACATTTGCAGCATGCAAGGAAACTGGATTGCAATGAGGTGGACATTTGTCTGGAGTTTAGTAGTAATGAAATGTCACCAGGACTTCTTCCAAAAATACTCTTCTTTTTATCCTGCTGGGTCCTGCCTGCTGACTGACTCTTTTAGAATAGTTTCTTGTTTGCCAGTGTTTTGCCTTCTTTTCTCTCACAATGCTAATATCTCAGGCCTCGTCTTAGTATTTGTCACCTTGCCTATTTATTCCACGATACACAGAAAATTTCTGGAAATGAGGTTAGATCAGGCTAGAAATTCAAAGACCATGAATTCAAGTGCTAGTTTAGCATGAAAGCCAGCTGGGTGGGACAGTCACTATCTCTCAGTCCAACCCACTTCAGATAGTTGTTGTGGGAAAAATAAGAAGAATGTATATTGGATCTCTTCGCCACCTTGAGTTATTTCTAAAAATAATAAAGGCAGGATACAAACAAACAAATGGAGTTGTACAAATGGAGCTGTTTCTTTTGCTATCTTCTTTGGTAAACACAGTGCTGTAGATATTGAACCTTTTATGATTTTCCAATTTCCCAACAGTTGGAAAAATCAGAACCATCAAATTGCAGTCTTTAAAATAGATGTTATTGGTTAATGTAACAACTGATGAGGGCTCAGATAATGACTAACTCCCAGCTCCCAGAATTCCTCCTCCAGTCATGTTAGCTTGGGAATTCTGGGAGCTGAAGTCCACAAGTCTTAAACTTGCTAAATTTGAAGACCCTTGATCTAGACCAGGGCTGTCAAACTCCTGGCCCATGGGCCAGATGTGTCACACACTAGCCACACCCATGCCCAGTTTAGCGAAGGGGAAAAAAGTCCCGATATGTCACATAACACCACCATGACAATGTGAGTTTGACACCCCTGATCTAGAGTAAGAGGGAGAAATTGTGGCCCTCAAGCTGCATGTATCTCTGGAATCCATTTTTTTAAGTCTCTTAGCAATCACATTTTGTAAATTTACCCACAGAACTGCTTATGTTTATTCTTGTTAGCTAAGTTAATCTGAGGGTATTAATTTTGCTCATTAAAGCTGCTATAAATTTTAGTACTGAAACAAGCTTAATTTTTCCAGATGCATAAATTTCAATTCACAGAATTCTCCCTCCCCCCCTCTCTCTCTTAATATAAAATTTATATTAACAGATGTAAAAAAATAAAAAGGTAGAAAGAGATAGAAATCCTTCCCACCACCCTGCCTGAACCTTCCAAATCATGCAATTACTTTGTATTCTTCCACAAGTTTCAAAGTAACTTCAATTAAGTTGCACTTTTCCATCAATTACTAGAGCTACTAATCAAATAAATGGAGTATGAGGCCACCTAATGAGAAGGAAGGGCTCACTAGAGAAGAGCCTAATGCCAGAAACGATTGAGGCCAAAAGAAGGCAGAGAATGAGGTGGCTGGATGGAGTCATTGAAGCAGTCGATGTGAGCTTAAATGGACTCTGGGGGATGATAAGAAGGCCTGGAGGAACATTGTCCATTGAGTCATGATGGGTTGAACACTACTTTGTGACTAAAAACAACAACATGAAACATTTTTAGGCATATGTATCAAATATTTTGACTATTTTTGATCTGTTGTTTAAGGAGCAGTGAGTTATATTCGTTAAATACTTTCTCAATATTTTGTAATGTTTTCTGAGAACATGGTATCTCTATTTGAACGCCTCTAATGTTGGTCTAGAGTATTTTTGACTAAAGATAAACTTAATTCGCAAACATATAAATCATATATGTGAAACTATTCTGGAACATAGTTAAAAACCCTAATTTGCAAAGCACATTAGGAAGGAAAGCAGTATATTCTTGCAAAAGAAAACATTTCTAGTTTGGGCTGAACAACCCAATTGATCCTGTATTTTATTGGCATGAATAAGAATTGGAGAATATCATTGCCTGCAGACATACGATATGGAGTGTCTACATGTGCAGAAATACAAAAAAAAATGCAATTGCATTGTCCGTGCCAGCTTCATAGATATAAATAATTATAGATTCTTGGCTACTATACACCTGTGATAATACTGTTTCCAGAGCTATTAAACTGACATCTATGCGTAGAGGAAGGCAACCTGCTGTTTTTCTATATGATCTTTATAAGAGAGATAATCTTGCATCGACGCCTTGTATCTGACAGGAAGCGTGTGGGGGAGTCAAGTTTTCAAAAACAAAGTAATTCTTGCTTCTCTCCAGCACATACTCAATATCATAAGCTTTTATATGCTTTCCAAAAATTTAGACAAAACTGAATAATTATAACTACATAAAATTATTTAAATACAGTGTCTGTCAACACTGTTGGGCTGGCTTTTTTAACAAATGCACTAGCTAAATTTTATGAAAAACATTGTTTTTTAAATTTATTTATGTTTTTGAATAAAAATGGTCTGATTATAGAAATATTGCAGCTATCATAATTACGAATTAGTTGAAGGTTCAGTGCAACTGCCCTGCCTTTTAATATCCTTGGCACCATACTATTAAACATTTACCACTTCTAACCTAGAAGTAGCACATAGAATGAATCAAGACAGAAATTTCAGCCTTTATCTGGCTAGGGTGAATAAGGAATATTTATTTATTTATTTTCTCATACCCAACCACTATCAGCTTATAGCAATAGCATTTAGACTTATATACCGCTTCACAGTGCTTTACAGCCCTCTCTAAGTGGTTTACAGAGTCAGCCTATGGCCCTCAACAATCTGGGTCCTCATTTTACCCACCTCGGAAGGATGGAAAGCTGAGTCAACTTTGAGTCTGGAGAGATTTGAACTGCCAAACTGTAAGCATCTCATATAGCCCACCATCTCTTTCTTTCTTTTTTCTTTTTGGCTTTCTGGATTCCTATATAGCTGGGTATAGTGCCCTTTTTAAAAAAAGAAAAGAAAAAAAAGAAGAGAAATAAAGGAAGAATATGTGCTGGCTCAATTGTAGATCCAGAAAGCAATAGCTGCAACATAACGTGAGTAAACGGAAAGCAGTATTTGTTCAGAGTTGTTCATCCTTTCACAAAGAGCAATTTTTGTATCAGAATTTCTACAGAGCATTCATTTTCTAATATAAAGTTCTAAAGTTATATAATTAGACACTGTTGAATAGCATGAGTAAAACCTGCTTTCAGCATTGTCATAAGTACACAAAGGTAAGGAGCTATTTTATACTTTCTTTTTGTACGTTGCATTCCACATTGTCCTCCCAAAAATATTTTCCAAGGCATATGTGAGATCTATTGGAATAAGGAAAACAGCTTGATGGGAGCCTCAAGTAACATCCCACACCAATGCTGTGTTCCAACTCTTTTAATGAAAAACAATGGAGGCGTGAGATGGAGGCTGTAATCCATTTCAAATAGATATCAAAAATAATAAAATGGGGACGAGAGCTTCAGGAGAGAAGTAGTGAACTAAGTTCAAGGCAAAATACCAACTAGAACATATTTCATTTCCAGTTAAGAATCAAAAGCCCAAACCTTGAATATACTCAAGGAAAACTGCTCCAATTTTGGGGGGTAATTTTTGCAAATATATCTTGTTCTCTACCTTTCCACTTTAGAGGTCATGCTGAGCAAAGATTGTTTTGTACAAAAACCTCTGCCTTTCTTTCTCTTTCTGAACTCCCCGCTACAAAGTCATACAAAGGTTTGTTGGAAGATTGCAATCTGAAACTTTGAAATAACGTTTGATCTTAGAAAGACATTTGAGGAAAACAATCACTTGGACTTATACATGGCCTATTGTCTTAAATGTATAAAATCTAGATAATCACAGCTTAAGTCTTATTAGCATTGTTTTATGTATACTTTTAATGAGGGTAACATACAGGCACCATTACAGTTCTAATGTATACAATTTGCCTATGCCAAAAATTAAAATTGTATGAATCCCATATTCTCTAGAAGGCATAGAAATAAATTGTTGCAATAATAAAACATTAAATATTGAAAGCTGTGAACCACAATTTAGCATTATACTTGAACTTAGTGATTAAAATAGATCAGGAATTTACCTAGATAAGTAGATGTGCACAGCAAGGGAGGAAAAGAGAAAAGGAAGGAATTAGGAAAGGAGGGAAGAAGGAGGGAGGGAAAGAAAAAAGGAAGTTCTATTTTGGGATTTAGAAATTTGCAAGCAAAAGATAATCTCTGTTTCTTCATTTGTTCGTGTATTCACTTTATATCAAAAACTTGGAGTTAAACAGAGAAACACTGATCACTAATACCAGTTTAAAGGTAGGCCTATCAGTCCTTTAAGCTGTGTTTTCTCTCCTCATTCTGCAATGTGTGGATAAATGGAGGATTATTTGACATTTATCCCAAAGCACTGAAACTAGAGATGCAGGCAAACATCATGCTCCAATGAAAAGCTAAACTTGTCTTTCCAAAGTTTACTTACTTCCTACTGTTTCTATCTGGGCATCAAACAGAACAAAAATATTTTTTTCTGAGGTAAATTCAATGCGTTAAGATTCACTAAATTGTCTACTTTGGCTCGATTTTGGCATTGAGGTATCTTGCATATAGAAACAGTTCTCATAAGCCCAAAATTGAGATGTTCTTTTTCTTAGATCCTTATCTGATGCTGATATATAATCATACAATACTGTAAAATCTAATATCTTACATCTTCTGAACACCAACATCTTTTGCATCTTTCACATAAAAGTAGATTTCTTTGATTAAAGTAAGAAAAGAAAATGGCTTTCATGGGATGAAAATATTTTCAGTGAACGTGTTTCTATTATGCCATTGATCACAGGTGTATAGGACATTTAGAGCCCTCAGAGATAAAAACCAAGTATTGAGATTTCTTGCAGCTTACAATAATGACACATATAAAAAACATCACATAATGTTTGAAAAGCTGTTGACAGACAAGCATGAACAGTCTATTGCAGTACCTTATTACTACATAAGCAAGCCAGCAGATATGAAAACTATGAAGAGTCAAAATTGATTAAAATCTAGGGAAAAAAAAACCTTAACGAAATGTTAGTAAAAATTTAGGACTTCTGTGCATGATAGAGGGGGTAAAAATCAAAGAATCATTTCGCAGGATATGAGGAATGAGACTTACTGTAAGCTTGACAATCTGATTAGTTGAAAAGGGGATAAAATAAATAGTGGTGACAAGAAGGTGGGTCAAAAAGGTGAAAAGCTTAGATAGAATACAAAATCTGAAAATGTTAATATTTTGCTGCAGGGAAGAAAATGAAGTGGCCACAGTGTTTCAAATATAGGCTTTTAGAGAATTAATAGCTAGTTGTTATAAATGTTAAATCTAAACCAAATTAAATTTGGACACATTGCTATGTGGAGTTCTTGTAACTTGTTGTGGTTCACTGGCAGCCTGTGCAGACGGAAGTAGAATTGGACAGTGGGGAAGAACAGGGACCAATCCAGGAGTCTGGGGAGGACTCAGATGAAGGTCCTACATTTGATACAGAGATGATGCCAGGACCATCTGGGAGTTATGTGCTGACTCTGAAGCCTCCAGGGTCTGGCAGCAGTGTGGCAGAGGAACGAAGGGAGCCTGTTCCCAGGGTGCAAGTGCACAGAGCTGCTAGAAGGCAAGAGCAGCTAAGAAGGCGTGCATAAGCGAGGGGGCATGCATAAGCGCACCAACGTGCCTACCGTCCCTGTCCTATTGTTTCTTTTTATTTTTCGTATATGTATCCATGTACTCATAATGATGTTTTTACTTATACCTATTATCTTGTAAGCAATTGACAAACCAAATAAATAAAATAAAAATAAAAAGGGGAAATTAAGGAGGTGATTGCCTTTCCCCTAAGGTATAAAGGTAGAGAAACCTTTGCGGGAAGCAAAGTAGTTCTTTCTGTTTGGCTTAATCCTTGAAGCTCTGTGTGGACTTTGTACATTGGTGGTTTTAAACAGTTCATTTGGCACTTTAGTTGTTGGCAGAAATTCAAAGGAGAGAAAGGTGGGTGCTTTATCTCAAGGGATTGTTTGGGACTCATTACGGGCTGGGAATGAACATAATTCCCAGGGTTGAAATAAAACAAGACTTGTTTGGACTAAGCGCGTGCTTAATTATGGTCTTAGGAAGCCTTGGTCAGAACAGTACTCTCTGGTCTTGACATTTCATTACCTGACTAGGTAACATTATCAGCAACGACTGATCAGCCGGCAACAATCAAGATTAGTGAGCACCAACGATTCCACAGTTCAGTCCTAAACTACACCGAAGTGCCTTTTTTCCCCATAAAGGTCGTAAATGACACATGGAATGATCAATTCATTTACTACAGTTTTTATGAGGGAGATACAAGAAGAAAGTCAGTCTTCTGATGCCATATAGATTGATCACACATCAGCTGGGGCTGACAGTCATTAAGATAGCTACTTGCAGAACATAATGATCAAAGAACTATAATAGTTAAATATAACTTTTTTCATGAGACAAAAGTAAATACTTTTTATACCCACTGATTTATGGCACAGTTAAGGAGATAACTTATATGCATTCAGACAATAGACACATAAAGACTCTTGTCTAGTGACAAAGTATTTTCATACAAGAAGAGATATGCCGCTAGATAAGAGTCTATGATTAACTACAGAAGACAATGGATAGCATTCTCTGTATCTCTGTATCTTTTACATTTTTGGATATAGTAGTTCGAAAGAGAACTTAATCAGTTCAGTATGTCAATTGTGAAGTAATACAAAGCATGAGTTATATATCTGATTTACTACCTCCTTCTAAGCTGTGATTTATCCTGTTAAATAAAACAACTATTCTAATATAGTTTTTTCTTGGAGTAAATACTCAGGGTGGTTCAGTGAGGAGTGATTTTTGTGTGTAAAGAAGAAAAATGAATCTCAGTTCTGCTTTATATTCAATCCTACTTCCCCTATTGTAGCTACTAAGGTACCAAAACTTTGATGTAGCTAAAGGTGCATGAAAGATACAATATTTATCTGGTTAGACTTCTGTTTTCCTAAAAATCAAAGATCTATGAGCCAAATATTGTGTTGTTTCACATTTAATCCATGGGTATTTTTTGGTTGGGAGGGGTGTAGCCTTTAAGGATTCTAAGGTTGGTCCTACTGTAATTCAGCATACAACAATCAAATATTATAGGTGTTTCATACCTGTTTTCTAAGGAAGGAAGGAAGGAAGGAAGGAAGGAAGGAAGGAAGGAAGGAAGGAAGGAAGGAAGGAAGGAAAGGAAGGAAGGAAGGAAGGAAGCCAGGAAGGAAGGAAGCCAGGAAGGAAGGAAGCCAGGAAGGAAGCTAGGAAGGTTCTAAAAGGAAAGTTTACATAATTGTTTAAAGCAGAAACATCATTATACAAAAAATCTGATAGAAAATTCACTTTTGTCCATTTCATGACATTATTTTGACTATTATGGCTCTCTACCAAAGAAAAATATTTAAGAAAAGTATGGTGCCTGCCTGGTAAAAACATTACTCCATGATCAAATCTTTTTTTCCCTACTGATTGCAAATTAGTATTCACTACAATGTCTATTTTTCTGTGTAACTATGCATATATTTCTTTTTTATTTCTTTTTTTTTCCTGTGTGTTTAATTTTAGACTGCATCTTGGAAGGTGCTTTCTTCTACAGAGTTCCTTGCACAATCGTATCATAGAATTAAATAGCAAAAAAAAAAAGCTATAATAAAGAAGGCAAGTTTGGCCTTCTTTTCTTTTAAAATATGACCTTTCTATAATAATAGTATAATTTCAGAATACTAAACATATGTTTCATGATAGACTAACGTTTTTGATTCTGGCAACAGCCATAGAAATATGTATAAAATATAGGGGAAAAACAGGAAGTTTGCCCTATTTTTCTATACCTCTTGTATTCCAGATGTTGCTATAATGAAGGGCAAGACACGAAGGGGCTATAAATAAACTTTCAAAAGCAGATAAATAAGATTGAAAGTATTGCAGGGCATTCTGTTCACATTCAGGAAAGTGAATGGATAAAAATAAGAAGCAGCCTGAGCAACTCTGTAAGAGGCGGGAAATATTATTTGGCAGTCAAGCTAACCATAAGATTTATATGGAATGATGTTGATTAAATTCAGAATAAGACTAGAGCCAGAAATTGAATCCTCACCATTATTGTTGGATTGTTCCAGTGTTTATTATTTTAATTTAAAGGTTTCTGCATAAGGAAAAAATTCTTTCTTCACTGGGAGGAAATGTCTGTCTGTCTGTCTGTCTGTCTGTCTGCAATATCATTTTAGCTTGACTAACCAGAACTGTGAAGGGTATTTGACAGTAGCAACCTGCCATATAAGAACATAACCACTTTCTCCCACTTATATTAACACTTCAGAGCTTTGTAAATAATACATGAACCTTTTGTTCACTCCTATCTTACTACTTTTTGGATATTATAAGTTTAGGTTGTATGGCTGGATGGAACTTCTTGAAACTTTAAACAAATAATTTCTAACTGAATATATTATTTAATTGCTAACACAGTTTCTAATGCACAATTCTTCTTCCATTTCTTGATCAAAATTTAAACTGCTGGAGTGAAGTCACCTACTTTCTGGTTGGCCAAAAAGAAATCATTATTGTACATGTTTCTAGTAGTAGCCAATATACCAGCAGATGGGTTGGACTCTGTATCTCTCCACATTCACATAGGGTCTATGGAAAATCTCAGTCATCCAGGTCATGGTTGTTCCAAAAGTGCTTTTTCAAAAGGCAACTGGACTTTCTGGTTTTTCTTTGAAGATGCTTTGCTTCTCATCCAAGAAGCTTCTTTAGCTTGACTGAATGGTGGAGTATGGAAGGATTTATACTACTTGCAGAAAGCTGATCATTTGCATTCTTTTAGCAAGTTGTTAAGGCCATCTGGAGGTTTATCTGTGTCAGGGTCACCTGAGTGGTGCAAATGGGTGGGGAGCCTTCTTGGTGTTTAAAAAGATTGTGTTGTAGACAGGACACAGATGATGACATATCTCTCCTCCTCTGTTGAGAGAGAGCTGTTGAATTTTGACATAGATGGCATCTTTGACCCCGCTTTCAAACCAGAAATTCTCTCTGTCCAAACTGTGGACTTTTCTGTCTTCAAAAGAGTGGGCTTTGCTTTTTGAATGCAAGTGAATTGCTGAATCTCGTCCTGATGGTTTGTTCTCTTAAGTTGTGCCACTTCATAAATACATGGCATAACATAGGAGAACAAACCCATCAGGGCGAGATTCAGCAGTCTTCTTTCGAAGAAAGCAAAGTCCACATTTACTGAAAGGAGTATAAATCCTTCTATTCTCCACCATTCAGCCAGAGTTGAAGTAGCTTCTTGGATGAGAAGCAAAATATCTTCAAAGGGAAACCAGAAAGTACAGTTGTTGTGGTGGTTAGTTGGCAGCAGGTGCGGACAGCTGAAGAGAGTGAGGACTCAGATGAGGGGCCAGGACCACTAGGGAGTACAGAGCTGCTTTCGGAGATTGTGGGGTCTGGCAGCAGAGATGAGGAAATGCCAGAGGAGCCTATACCAAGTGTGCATGTGCACAGGATTGCTCACAGGAAAGATCAGCTGCAACAGCACGGGAGACTGGAGTAGGCTGCAAGGAGACTGGAGTAGACTGGAGTAAGGCTGCAAGGTAATGGCCACTCCTTCAAGAAGATAAAAGCCAACTGTGAAGCGAACATTCTTTGCAGGAAGCAAAGATGTTTTGAAATTCAGCTTCGTGGACATTACAGTATCTGAAGTTGGTATTTGAAGACTCTTGTGTTGTGAAATATTTTTTATCTGTGATTCTTGGCAATCTCACACAGTTTTGGTGAGGTTTGTGCTTATCAAAGTTAATTAGTTTGCAGCAGACTTTTAACCAGGGATTCGTAAGACTCATTAAAAGGTTTATGTTTCCTTTGGTTATTGTTTGTTTTATTGGAAAAGGGTTTGGGTCAGAACAGTTGTCTTTTGAAAAAAGCACCTTTGGGATTCACATAGGATATTATTATCCACTAATAGCCTCCACTTGGTTTTACATTTAGGGGTTCCAACTCTTAACGTATTCAGATGGCTGTTCTATTCAGAATGCACAATTCAAATGGCTCTTACTAAAACACATCATTTGTGACCCAACACCATCACCACTATTTTCTGCTATTCAATGAAGGACATTCAGTATATTTCCAACTATGAAGAAAAATTGTGGCTTTTCCCAGTTGAAAAATTAATCTGCTCCTAGATTGGCATTGACATGTGCATATAAAACTTCATTTCCCTCACACTGGATTGGCTATTACTGTCAGTTCATTTTATTCATACCTTCTACTAGTGCCTTATACTAATTCTAATCCCTCTGGTTCGCCTATGTTCTAATTATGTTTGTTTATTTAGGCATCATGGTGTATTTTGACTTTGAAATTGCTGTTGAATTTTTGTTCTCTTTCTTGCCATGGAGAATGAGAAAGATAAATGACTCCAGTGCTTTGCTTCACCTCATGAAAAGGATTGTGCTATAATGCATACAAATTTGGATTCCCAACTTGAATTGGAGGTAGGCTAAGAAATACATCATTTGCTGCTTGATTAAAACTCTGACAAAAGTCCTGAACTGTGAAGAATTATAAATGATCTCTCACTGCATAATTTGTAATGTAATTATTTGAAAAGAATCTTAGAAATCCAGAGTAAGTATTTCTGGTCATCCCCCCTCCCCACCAAAAATGTTATTATTATAAGAAAGGGAATGAATAATTGAGTTTACTAATGTTGTGATTAAATCAGCTTTTTCCCCAGAAGCATCTACTATGAAGACCATTAACAAACACACAAAAACACCTAATGAAATCTCAGATATTTTCATGACTTATTCATGACAACGATCACATTGCTATAAGCCTATATTACTGTATATATGGATGCTACTTCCTTAGTATTCAATACAATATGGTTATAAAATATATAGATAAGTGACTCTGGGAAGAAAACTTTTATTTTAATTTTTCAATACCCATCATGTGATTGTGTGGGAGTGACTAAAACTAAGAGAGCACCTGATTTTCATGCAGAAGACTTCCTAGCAATGTCACTGATTGTGCATCTATATAACTTCCTTAATATGCTTGTTTCCATGTTGAACCTAGCTAGAAATAAAGTTCAGCTTTAGGCAGAAGTTTATCAGTCTTACTGAATGCTGTAGGCTTTGTGAGAAGGCAGTTTTTATTCATTTCCCTGCTGCACAGATGGGTTTGTTAAACCAAAAATAAAAAATATCTAAAACATCCATCATTCCACTGTTCAACCCTGTGCATGGAGTCCATTAGTTCCAATATACTTGATCAGCTATCATTGGTTGTAGCTGGGACTTTCTCTTTAGAAAGGCATAGTCAGGCCAGCAGTTCTAGATAAAGTGGCTATGGAAGGCAATGGACAATCCTCAGAGAAGAGAGGTCTGTTTTCTATAGCTCACATAAGCAACTGAAGCAGAGCTAATGAAATGAAATACAGTAGGTAGACCACTGGCTTGTTTGTACCTATATAGGCTGGAAAACATTACTTTAAATACAGGATAAAAAGATAGGAGGAAGTGGCCTTTCTGGGTGGTGGAGGAGTCAGGTTGAAAAACAAGTTGCATCCCATTCATGCACACTTATTTATTTTATTTTATGGCAAATACATGGACTTAAGAGTGATTCAAATGTTAATGTCCAGTTCACCCAGACATTCAAGGACAGGATGGTCTATGTCAGGGGAGGGGATACAAATATTTTTACTAGTGGTCCTGTGAGCATGGCTAGGTGGAAGTGGCTAGCTGGGCATAGCCATGTGAATGGGTGGGTGTGAATTCTCTTTTGCAGTACCCTCCCTCCTGCCTGTGTTTTTTTGCCTCTTTGCCTCAGAGAAGCTTCCTGGTGAAGCAGTAAGACAGTGAGGGAGATCCCAGCACAGCTGATTGTCGGAACAGCAATTGGGAGGAGAAAAAAAAAAGAAATACCGTAAGGAGTGACTGGGCTGGAGGGAGGTTTGGGTGGAGAGGGACGGGGCCAGCCAGGGGAATGGTTTGCCAGTTCTCTGAACTGCATAGAATTGTAAGAACCCCTAGTCTATATCAAAAAAATCAGACATTGGGCCAGTGTAAACTCTTGATGGACATTAGCGCATAATGTGATGGATATTTTGTCGAGGATCAGTCACACAGAGAGATAGAGACAAGACCCCACTTACACAATGAGTCCTGGCAGACACCATGTTGGATGCAGATCCTGTTCAGAATTGACCAATGCTGGCATGGAAGGTCAATACCTGGCACCTTTTTTGTAGGATCAACTACGTAACTGCCTGCCTGCATCTGGGCGGTCAGCAGCCCATTTGGCTTTCCACTGTGTGTTGATGTCAAAGTTGTTAGACAGCTGTTGAGTGAGTGCCAGAGAGGGCTTCCTGGATTTAAGCCAGCCAGTTGATAGATGAGAAAGATCAGCGTGCAAAGGAAGAAGGAGGTTTCTCATAATTTTGTTGTACTCCTTCACTAAGTCTTCCTGTCTTTGTAGAGCTGGTGGTGTGGGGAGCCAGCAAGTAGGAGTAGATTTTATGCAACTGCTTATGATCCTCATTGTATCATTTAGTCTAGCATTGATCTTGCTTGTGTGTCAGCTATTAAGCCAAATAGAGGTGCAGTATTCAGCTGTAGAGTAGACAAGCCCTAGTGCTGATATTCTGAGAGTAGAGGCTGAGGCTCTCCAACTTGATCTTCTTAGTTTCTGGAGTGAGTTGTTCCTGGTATTGATTTTAGCGCAGTGGCCCCCAACCTTTTTTGTCCCACGGCCCGATACCGGCATCATAAAATGATCCATGGACCGGTACCGGCATCAGCACGCACGACCAAGGCAAGGTGAGCTGAGCGACTGGCCAGCCAGCCACCCCCCGTTTCTCCCTGCCACCTTCAACTCCTCCTTTGTACCTTTGTCAATGGGCTTTTGGGGCTTTTTCTTAACCTCTTCCTAATGCAAGACTCCACCGCCATTGGGATGGCTCTTCATTCGAAGCCGCCGCCCCCTCAACGAAACTAAGGCGCAAGGATTCAGCACCAAAACGCTGCTTTCCAACCTACGACCGACAAGCTCACCCCGAAGCACTTTCTCAAGTGCCGTCGAAACAAGATGAGGGCACCCACTTCTTTGTGGCCCTGTAAAAAATACTCCACAGACCAGTACCAGTCCAGGGCCCAGTGGTTGGGGACCACTGTTTTAGCGGACATGTTCTCCAGGTTTTCTTATAGGAGAGAGTCCGATCCAAAGTTACTCTGAGGTATTTGGGGTGAGGATCATAAGGGAATAGGTTGTTTTTCAGGTAGGCCTTCAGGGTGGCATTGGTGAATTTGTTGTTGAGATGGAAACAGGTGGTCACGGTTTTGCTGACACTGGGTATGAGTCTCCAGTCAGCACAGTAATACATGCACAATAACTACAGTATAAGCCCTTGCTTTTGTATAGAGCCTCAGAAGAACACATTTCACACATGTGGGATATATATCTCCCAACACACTGTATCTTTGGAATGCCTCAGGACAAGAAAATCTGCCTATATTATCTATCTCAGGACTAGTCTAACCTAGTCTACTAGGCTTACTATCATTTCAGCCATAACCAACTCCAAGTACAGTAGTAAGATTCAAACCGTATGTAGAAAGGTATCACAAAATGCACTGCTGAGTAAGCAAATCAACAAACACTCATACTAAAGGAAGGAACAAAATACATATATTAAACCATGAAGGCTGGCTTCTTTTTGAAATGGAAGAGAATAGCCACTGATCCAGTCCCTGAGACAATGCTAAAACAGTGACTGACAAGGGTGAAATTCTGCCCTTAAGAAATTCTTAGAGAATATCTTCTCCTGGAGAAATCTGGAGAAGCTTTCCATCCAATTTTTCCACAGCAAATTTGAAAGAAAATTTCAGATCCATCTTGAATGTGATGTTTTATTGACTTAATTTTAAATTGGTTTGAATTTTAATTATGTTATATTTCATTTTTCTCTAAATATTTCCCTAAGTATTGCCCTTGGCATTTCACTCAAAGGCTAAGGGAGTGACCCTCTGAAACATTGAAGAACACTATTTGCAACTTATTCTCTAAGAGTACATTGTTATGCATCTAAAACAGCATTATGTGGACAAGTGGAAGGAATGAAAGAGATTCTGTTTACGTTAAACTTAAGAATAAGAAAGGAAAAAAAGCACAAAAAAGAAAGAGGTCAACAAAAGAGGTCAATGTAGATTAAGCGTTCAAGAAAAAAAGACTTATGAGCAGAGATGAATAGAACATCCTGGAACAGAAGATAACTAATAACTTTCTTCAGTCTTAAGACAAAATCTGTTAGACTGAAACAAAGATTTCATTTGTTTATAATTCTCAAGTAGATGTGAAAGCTTGATATTATAGTTAGCAGGTACAAAAAGGAACCAAAAATAGGAATAGGTTTATGAGGACTTAGCACTCAGCAAAATTCACAGTTATTTTCTGATTGTTGCAATAAGATTTTTTTCTTTAAAAAATAAAATGAATTTTTTATCTATGCCAGGGGTATCAAATTTATGATGCAACTTTTTCCCCCTTCACTAAAATGGAGGTAGGCATGATTCATGCGGCCCGCAGACTGTGAGTTTGACATCCCTGGTCTGTACCAAAGACAAAGAGGTATGTTTGTTGATTCTAACATGAAAGACAACATGAACTAAATAATATTTTTATAAACTTTTTCAAAATAATATGATATTGGAATATTACAGAGAAGTCTGCAATATCCATTTTTACCAAACAAACAAAAACAATTTTGGATCATCACTACACAAGTTCCATCCTTTTCATATGTGCAGGGAAAAAAAGGGCATGATATGTCATGATAGTGTGACATTGTTTTCATAATTTTCCTCTTTGAGCCTGCTTTGAATACCTTTGTTGTGGTTCACTGGCAGCCTGTGCAGATCACAGCGGAATCAGGCAGTGGGGAAGAATGGGGAGAAGTCTGGGAGTCTGGAGAGGACTCAGAGGAGGGTCCTGCATCCGATGCAGAGATGGGGCCAGGACCTCTGGGAGTGGGGTGCTGCTTTCAGAGCCTCTGGAATCTGGAACCAGTGAGGCTGAGGGACAAGGGGAGCCTGTTCCCAATGCACGTATGCACAGAGCTGCTAGAAGGGAAGAGCAGCTGAGATAAAAGGGGTGATTCAGGAATAAGACTTGGAGGTGATTGCCCATCCCCTAAAGTATCAAGGACAGGCAAAGGTGAAGAAACCTTCATAGGAAGCAAAGTAGTTCTTTCTGTTTGGCTTAATCTTTGAAGTTCTGTGTTGACTTTGTACTTTGGTTGGTTTTTCATAATTCATTTGACACTCTAGTTGTTGGCAGCCATTCAAAGGAGAGAAAGGTGGGTGCTTATCTCAAAGGGACTGTTTGGGACTCATTACTGGCTGGAAATGTGCATAATTCCCAGCTCTGATATAAAACAAGAGTTGTTTTAACAAAGTATGTGCTTAATTACAGTTTCAGGAAGCCATGGTCAGAACAACTTTTGTGTTGGTATTAAAAAGGATGAAGAGTATTATTTGCAGGGGTGGGATTCAAATTTTTAACAACCAGTTCTGTGGGGCTGGTGATGGGCATGGCTTGGTGGTCATGTTATTGGCTGGGTGTGGCCAACTCAATATCACTCACATCGAGGCATGCATCTCCTCGCCTGGCCTCCCATGACTATGGGGGTGTTGCAACAGTCGTAAGTGTGAAAAATGATCATAAGCCACTTTTTTCAGTGCCATTGTAACTTTGAATGGCCACTCCACACAAGCAAAGGACCAACAAAGGAAGGAAAAAAAAAGACTCCAGAGAGGTTCATGAGGCAGGAAGTCTAGTCCTGCCAAGAATGTAATAAGGGTCAACGGAGAGGCAGATTCTGTAACCAACCCCAGAATGTTTCCTTCCTGCCTTCCTTACAGGATTAGGCCAGTAATTTCTTCTAACAACCAGTTATCTGAACTGCTTGGAATGTTAACAACTGGTTCTAGAAAATAGGTGTGAACTGGTAGAATCTCACCCCTGATTATTTGGCTATCTTTGTGAATAAAAGTTACATGGTTGAGTTTATGAGATATGTCACACATCAGTCAGTCAAGAATAACTCCAGGTGTTCACATTATACCATGTACTTTCCTAGGCAACTAATTTTATGAGAACCTACTCTTAAGAGAACAAACAATATGCAAAAAATGGACACTGAAAAGTTTCAAAGATTGAAATATATCATGAAGGAAAAATACTGGGCAGTTGTGACTCAGTCTCACATTTTGTGTTTAAAAATATATGTTTACAAATTAATGGATGATTTAATAAACCTCACTGTAAACTCAGCACTTGAAATACATAGCTGAGCCTTGAGACACGATGTCCTAAAAAGATAAGTGAAAGTTTTAACTAAAAGAATGCCATATGTCCACAAGGAATGAATTAGGCAGCTGGAAAATGCTAATGGCTACCTCTGGGAACTGAGGTTTTTCAGTTTGTGGTTAAGGGAAAATAAAGTTATGGCCAATTCTAAGGTCAATTGTTTCACTAATGTGTAGGGAGGAATAATTGCATCCAACCTACTCCTTATTGAATATTTTCTATGCATAAAATTTAACCTAATTAATAATGTTAATTGTTATCAATTTTATTAACAAAGTGGTCTCTATCTGCTGATTATTTGTAATTGTAATGCAACTAATCAAATGGAAGGTGCTATTTGCATATATTGACAATGAGGACTCAAGTTCTTTAGGCATACCCATTGGCCTTTATCTATCAATAAACACTATCAGTGTTTGCTTTATACAATGGCGTCCTTGTCTTTTTCTCCAACAGTTTGGGAAATAGTGTGCAAATGAACTTATAGGCGGAAATCTGTGATTTACAAATGTCGAAATATATCTTAACGCAGATCTTCCCCAATAGGGAAATGAGCAAAACTCCACATTAGTTTGCTGGTTTCCCTGATGTAAAGATTGCAAAGTTTAATTCTAAACTCTTTTTTGGCATTTGAAATAACACAATTGGAACTAATGGCATTATTTTTTCAAAGATGTATAAAGCCATCCTTTTCTTTGTCTCCAAATCTTTGCTGATACTAATTACAGTACTATTTACAAATGTATTTAATCTACAGTCTGCATTTCAAGGTTGAATTTGAACTGCAGATCACATAACTGTAACATCTGACCTAAATTTTAGACTGTCTTGCTACTTCCCCATTTCAAGGGTTTTATAACACCATATCAGATGAAAGAATCTAAAAATTGTAAATATTTATGCATTCTTTTTTTGTCACGGATAAAATACAGCTCAGGGTTTTTTTTTCCTGGTGAACTAATATGTCTATGTTATTTTTTCTCTAGTAATTATATGTATAATAATTATTCTGACTTAAATTCACATATATTACAGTAATTTGGAATTCTGCTCCATTATTTATCACAATTTATATTTCTTCCTATTGTTTTAATGTTTTAATGCATATTTATCAGACTGATTTTTATGGCTCATGTCTGAATCAATATATTTACAATATGACCTACATATTATACATATATAATGTAACATATGTATATAACACATCTAGCCCTCTGCTAGATTTAATTCAGTTACTAAAGGTTTATCTAGCTATTCATCGTGAACCTGTCGAACAATTAAACAACCTTTAATAATACAATGTGACAAAAGCAACACATTAATGTAGATATTCCAGTATCCTGTCTGCGGGGTCTACGTGAGTTGCTTATAAAACAAACATTGTTATTTGGGTTCTTCAGAATAGATGAGTTGGGAAAAATTATCTCAGAAATGTGTGAAATGTATGCTGCTTTTATCAGGTGATTTGCTCCCTCCTTTAAATTATTTCCCCAGTTTGAGAGACAGACAGACAGACAGACAGAATTCTTTATTGGCCTATTGGACACACAAGGAATTTGTCTTTGGTGCATATGCTCTCAGTGTACATAAAAGAAAAGATACATTCATCAAGAGTCAAGAATCATTAGGTGCAACACAATAATAGTCATAGGGTACAATAAGCAATCAAATCATACTAGGAAACAGTCCATATAAATCTTAAGGATACAAGCAACAAGGTTACAGTCATACAGTCACAAGTGGGAGGAAATGGGTGATAAGGAGTGATGAGAAGATTAATAGTAATAGTAGTGCAGACTTTGTAAATAGTTGGACAATATTGAGGGAATTATTTGTTTGGCAGAGTGATGGTCTTCGGGGGGAAAAATTGTCCTTGTGTCTTGTTGTTCTGATGTGCAGTGCTCTACGGCGATGTTTTGAGGGAAGGAGTTGAAACAGTTTATGTCCAGGATGTGAGAGGTCTGTAAATATTTTCACAGCCCACTTTTTGACTCGTGATTGCGTGCACGGGGGGATCCTTTGAAGGTAAAATTGAGAACCTTATACAGGAGTTTGGCAGTTAGAAAAGGACCCCAATTTGAAATGGGAAACCTAACCACCCTTTCCATGATCTTGGATTCAGCAATTTTAGTAGCAAAATGGATCCAGATATGACTTCTTTAAATTAAGATTTCTATGCAGGCATCTCACACTACTCATCCTATTTGAATGACTACAGATAGTTTATGAGATATGATAGTTCATTTAACAAGGGTTCTAATTTATGATGACCTCAGGAAAAGTGACTTACAACCCATCCTCAAAGTTGCAATAATCCCCCTCCCCACAGTCAGGTGATTGCAAAATTCGGACATTTGGCAACTAGCTGACATTTACAATCATTGCAGTGTGTTGTGGCCACATTACTGTGATTTGCAACCTTCTCAGATAGCTTCCTACAAGCGAAATCGACTGGGGATGCCAGATTTGCTTAATGTCCATGTGATTCACTTAACAACCATTCAATTCATTTCACAATCACATAAATATAGTAGTCGAATCAGGTCTAGTCATATGTTTGATTAGTGGCCACATAGCTTTCTGGTCAAAATTATTTATTTATTTGGGATTTTTTGTTTGTCAAACATGTACAAGATAACAAGTGTAGATTATGAACATAAACATGAATAAAGGAAGTAAATACAGATAAATGGGGACAGTAAGATAGGAACGGTAGGCACGCTGGTGCACTTATTCACTCCCACTTTAAGGCCCTCTTAAGAATGGGGTGAGGTCCACTGTAGACAGTTTGAGGTAAATTATGGTCCCAATTACAATTGTGAGAACAATAGCAGTAGTATTTAACCTTATATACTGCTTTATAGTGCTTTACAGGCCTCTTTAAGCAGTTACAGAGTCAGCATATTGTCCCCAAACAATCTGGGTCTTCGTTTTACTGACTTTGGAAGGATGGAAAGCTGAGTCAGCCTTGAGTTGGTGAGGATCGAACTCCTGGCAGTCATCAGTCAGCCTGCAATACTGCATTCCAACCACTGCACCACCACAGCTCCTGTAATAGCTGAGTCTGGCAGAGCTAACAGAAGGATAACTGTATAAGACAATGTTATGGGCCATGAAGTCTAGCAATCTGGGCATTTCTTATTATTAGTCTGAGCAATAGATATATGCTTTTCAATGAGTCAACCAGTCTTCCTTAAATGATAAGAAATGTATACATTACCACCTGTATTTATTTATCACTTTTCTTCTATCCAAAAACTACCTCTCTGTTTTATTCTGTAATCCTAATTCAACATTGTCTATGCAAAAAGTTGCTTCTTATAAGTTCTCTCTTTTCTTCTCTGTCTCTCTATGTGGGTCTCTGTGTGTATTCCAAAATTTTGGATTTCTTTGCTGTGGCAAGAGTCTTTATGTTTTGGTTCGTCTTTGCCTTCTATAGCTAGATAGGAAAATGTAAAGTGGATCATGCCTTTCTCTTTCTAAATTCCTGCTTCATCATTTTATCACTGAACTGTGCATAATACTTGTGAGTTCTTTGTTCTTCTTCACTGAACTGAATGATGAGCTTGATTCTCAACACTTATATTCGGTTTCTGACTTTATTTTTAATGCTAATTTCACTTTTCCTTCTCATATACAGCCCATTGTTATCTACTTATTTTATTGTTCTGTACATTATTATTTAAAAATATTTAATGATGCTATGGATGGATTCAAAACTATACATTTCTGTTGGGGATATCTGCAACACATATGCCAGATAATCACGTATGTTAGTAAAGTTTCTACAGAACCCATGGTGCTCTTGTAAGTCCAATTTGTAATACAGTTATCCAAAAGCAAACTCAATTAAAAAAAGAGGGTTATCACAAATATTTCAGAAGTTTATTTACAGAAATTTAAATGTATAGCTAAAAAATAAGCAACGGGATTTAAATGAATCCTTTAAAGAAAAAAAGAAAGTTTTCCCAAACAATTTATTATTTGTATGTACAGGGGAACAAAAGGAGTCCAGATGTTCTACAAACAAGGATATACATTTAAGAATTGGGAAGGAAAAAGAATACGGCAGCAAGTAAACCATTATGCCCTGCATGGAACATCTGTTGTGATATAAATCTTTGTATTGTTCTGTCTTCAAGTGAAATTAAGGGGAAAGGAAGGGAAGCCAATTTAAATGTATCTTCATCATAGAATTAATGTGTCATCATGTAACAATAATTTTATTAACAAATGATGATCCATATTATATTCCTCCCCTAACATGATGCCCTTCAATTTCAAAATTAAGTCACTTACGTTTCTCAGGCATGCTGGTCAGAAATTATAGGAAATGTAGTCTTTTCAGACTACGGTATTAGTATTATTCAGGCACCAAATTTATTACAGAATCTTATATATTCTTCAAACTGTAAAAAATGTTGATTTAATTATTCAAATTCCCTCTATTTTTACTGCAGTCTTAGGACTCTGCCATATGGCAGTATTCATGTGCATTTCTGTCATCTTTTAATTGACATAAAAAATATACTACCATAAATTGCACACTCCTCATTATTGCTTCACTAATGAGGCTGGAGTGTGTTGATGGCTCTATCCCTTGAATTTTAATGGGACCCAACTTAAGGAAAACCATTTATGTATGTATTTATTTAATAAATTTATATTGCAACCCATCTCCTATACAGGTCTCCTGGTGGTTAACAATTAAAAAACAATTAAAGGCAAGACACCACCTTTTCTATTTGAAAAATTAACAGCAGAAAAAAGAACAACAAATTAACTCTTCGAATTCCATTTAACCATGAAACTGGCTCACACACGTTGCCAAGGCACCAGGCTAAATAGCAAAACAATGTTTCTTATCTCCTATGAAAACCAGCAGGGGTGAAGCAAATATAATATCAGGAGAAATGAGATTCCAGAGACTGGGCACTACAGCAGGAAAAAAAAATATTTTAATGAGTTTCACCAGATCAAATTCTTTAACGGGCAAGACCTAGGATCTCCTGATGGATCTAATAGGATGGATAAATGCCATTGTGGAGACAGCATTCCAGTGGTGAGATTCAGCCAGTTCACACCAGTTCAGGCGAACCGGTTGTTAATTTACTCACCCACCCATCCCTCCACCGTAGTGGATCCTGCATTGTGCTGCAATGGAAAAAGGGCAATGGAGCAGCTGGCGCGAGGGAAGAAGGCCGCTTCCCCTCTTTCTTCTCCCTGCTCCTCCTCCTTCCCTCATGCCAGATGCTCCATTGCCTGTTTCTCCATTGCAGTGCAGCACCCAGTATCCACTTTGATAGCAGTGGGTAATTTAACAACCGGTTCTCCCATGTCAGGTTGGCCACCATGGGAGGCTCATCCCACACGTGCAATGGAACTGGAGGATGGGGATGGGCCACACCTCCCATGACAAACTTCCTGACCCCGGTTGTTAAATTATTTGAACCCCACCACTGGAGCATTCCATAAGGAACTTGTCCCCAAGTATTAAAGTGTTTTAAAGGTCATCACCAGAGCCTAGAATTGTAATTGGAAACATACTGGTAGCCAAGGTATAACATGCTCCAAGTGACTGTCATCCTAACTTCCTACAATACTGCATTGTGCATCATTTGAAGCTTCCAAATATAGTTCAAGGACAACCTTATGTAAAGTTGTACATATCTGTAACCGACTATTTCTCTTTTTTTTCTCCTTTCCTTTTACTATTGTATTTAAAATCTTTAATAAAAAAATTCCTACTTGTTACTTGGTTTTGTACTCAGGCCAAACTGATTAATTTGGGATCTCTTCTTGTTTTACCAGATGCTTCTTAAATGAACCACTTCCACTGCATTAACCAGCTCGTTTCTCCTGACATACTCAACTCTTACTTTCAAACAACAAACTGAGTGGAAGAAGATTACTATAGATATCCAGTTTGCTTATTTCAACCCATCACATTTCTATCAGAAATTATCGGTCTTAGAATTTCTCCATATTTAATAATTGTTCTATCAATGTTTATAAAATTCTCATTTGTTGGGAATGGGAGAGTGTGGAGGGGAGATTCTTTTTAGTATTTATTTATACCTTGTAATTGTTCAATCCATTTTAACTTTCAAACATAACTACCTTATTCTTTGATATATCAGATCAGATTCATACTCTTCATTGGATCATAGTCTAATATTTTCTGCAAACAGCTGTTTTTCCTGCATTCAAAATAACAACCATTCATATACCCACCCAACAAACATATAATGTTATCATAAGCTTTTTTAAAAATTAAAGTAGATTAGTCCATACATGTATATTAAAACAAGCAAGGGGACATCACATTTTGTCTTAGATATTCTCTATGAACCATTTAAGCATTCAATCTACGCTTATTCGTGGTTTAGCCTCACTCTTACTTTCAATATATATATATATATATATATATATATATATATATATATATATATATATATATATATATATATATATTATTGCATTCAGCAATCAACATCCTACTTCATATCTTGCTAACAATCTAGAATTCAAATTTATCCACACACTTCTTTAAATCAATACACATTATGTTTCATTATGTGCCATTAATTTCGGTGGCTACTTTCATTCCTCACATACATTTCCTACCTGGTGCTCTGCCTCAACTTTCAATGAGCAACTTTCAACTTGCTGCTGGTCATCCTCTTCTTTTCCACCCTTGTCTGCACCATAGACTTTTCTAGAGAGCTAAGTTTTCACATCATATATTCAAAGTATTGATATTTTGAGCCTGATCATTTTTGTCTCAAGTGAGAACTCAGGGTTGATTTGTTTCATTTGTTGATCCACTGATTTGTTTTATTGTCTGTTCGTGGTATTCTCAGAAGTCTTCTTCAACACCAAAATTCAAAACCATTAAGACTCTTTCTATCCTGTTTCTTCAAAGTTCAAGTTTCACCACAAAGTATCATAAGGAATACCACTATTTTCACAATTCTGGTCTTTGTAGGTATAGATACATTACATATCTGTATATATTTTCTAAGTGCCATTTCCGATCAAGTGCCATTTCCTCTACTATTGATGGTTGATCCTAAAAGACAGAGGTTATCCATTACCTCATTGTCAACTGTAAGGCTGTTTATGATATCTGTTCTCACTAATTTGCTTTTATTATATGTGATTTAATTTTAATCCAATTGTTTCATTGTGGTCCTTGATTTTATTATTAGAACTAGCAGCATACTTGCATTTTCAAAATAGTGCTATCAACACAATTCAAGATATTGATTTTCTTCCTCCAATTCTAAGCCACATTCATCTTGTTCGAAGCCAGATTCCCTTAATATATACTTAGCATGTAGGCTTTAATCTAGCCATTAGTAGTCTAAAAGATGCTCAGCTTTTCTTCGGTAGCATGTTGGATGCCATCCAACCTGAGGAATCCATCAACTGGCACTATACTGTCAATATTTTATATTTCCTATCCATGTGGTTTTATATTGCCTTCTCCCAAGAATTAATGCCTTTGTTACTGTCACTAAAGCAATCATTTACCTGCATATATGTCCCTTGCCGAATAGAAAGTAGCACTGATTTCCAAATTTTACTCATTTTCATGTCAACTCTTTCAAATCAGAATTCTGCAAAGATCACTGCAAGCCAACAAAAAAGTTACTCTCTTCTAGATTTTACAGCCACTCTTGCTACTTTATGCTACGTATAGGGAAGCTTGATTTCATATTTCCAATCAACAAGCACAGATACAATCTTTAGACATGTTAACAAGTTGCACAGCCACACATGAGCAAAACACATTTATATTTTAGCATGTCTCAATTGATTCCTCTATACCAGGGCTGCCAAACTTGTGGTCTGTGGGCTGGATCTGTGATGTGCTGGCCATATCCATGCTTGGTTTAGCAAAGGGGAAAAAAGTCCCAATACATCATGTGATGCCACTGTGATGACATGAGTTTGATACCCCTACTCTACACAATTTTTAATATGATACCCCTACAACTTTAACAATTTTTAATTTTATTATTTCTTTTTCATCCACTTTTGGAGATACAAGCATTTCTAACCTTCGTTACTCTTTGATGTATCACTAATTCTTTAAAAAAATTCCAACAACATTCATTGTTTGGTTTGATTTGCTTTCTCTTGCTTCCTTTGACTATATAGAATGGAATGGAATGGAATGGAATGGAATGGAATGGAATGGAATGGAATGGAAGGCAATGCAAGGCAATGCAAGGCAATGCAATTTCTTATTGGCCAAGTGTGATCGGACACAAGTAATTTGTCTTTGGTACATACACTTTCAGTGTACATTAAAAAACATTCATCAAGAATCATAAGATACAACACTTAGTGATAGTCATAGGTTACTTTAAGCAATCAAATCATACATAGGCTACTAATATGCAATCAAAATATACTAGGAAAACAAAATAATATAAATTGTAAAGATACAAGCAACAAATATATTTTGCAACTATTTCATTTCCACTTATTGAATATACAATATCTTTCTCTAAATGTCATTTTTGCAAAAATATGTCCTTATACATATGTATAATCCTGGTTTAATTTCTAATTATCCAAAATTCTTTTTTCTTAATATCAATTTTTGTAACTCCATGAATCTCTGTGCAATCTTTTTTACATTGCTCTATCCCCCAAGATAACATGACTCCAACAATCATATTTTTAGATCCATTATATGTTATGTTATAGTGTACATGAGCAGATGTATGTTTTAGGAGAGAAATAAAACAGGGGGTGGAACCCTAGATATTTATTCAAGCAGATACTGACTGATTTTTCTTTCAGGATTTTCAAATAGCCCAATTATTTGTAGGCACTTTCTCATATTGTTCCTTTTTGTGCATGTCATCTTGTAGAATATTTTATTTTCCCTGAAACACATTCATTTTTCTCTAAACCTCATATCTGAGTGTTTTATTTTGTTATCACAGTCCACTGAATCATAACATGTAGCTAACAACAACCTATGAATTGCCATTTCTATATGGCTCAGAAGAATAGATGACATCAACATCACAGGATGTCTAGGGATTTTGATGGAGAAGTGACAGTCTCCCATTGAAAGATATTTTTAGGTGGGCAAGTAAGTGGGTTGTTTTTTTCTTTTTTATGAAAATGAAATGTGTTACCAGAATGCGCTTGAAAAGATATCCACTGTGCATTGAAGAGGCAACTGTGATTGAATAATGATCCCAGTTGACAAGTTTGGATTCAGTGTTTAAACTTGCATTTGCCATTATAAAATGTGTGAAGAAATTTTCAGGAAAGATGTTCCTAAGGGAGTCTTGCAAAGCAAAAGCCTGCCAGGAAAACAAAATTGTGAGGATAAGCCAACTGATGGCATGCGAAAACTGGACCCAAATTATTAACAGTATTATTCAGAGTTACACGTTTTCAAGGATGATAATGTAATTTGAATTATTATAAAATTCATAGGAGAAAAATGAATATTGTTTAAATGTATCACAGCAGAGTTCAGAGTCACAATTGCTTAAAATACAGCCTTAGGAAAAACAGATGAAATTTAAGGTGAAAGTAAAAACATATTTTCCTCATTTTTCAGCCAAATTACCCTGCCAAGCAACATACTGGGAACCCTTCTTGGCTTCAACACAGATTGTACCTGTCAAAATATGCACTTAATGCAGCTAACATTGATGCCAGCATATGTTTTGCTTTGCACTGCTTACACTGGCCATCAGCAATCTAATTTTTCATTACCTGATAACTGTTAAAGTGGTGAGGTAATTTATGCTTAAAAATATGTCATTCCCACTGTAGTATTCATAGATTATTACCTGCTTTCCCTCCGAAGAGTTATGCTTATGTCATATGAAATAATTCACCCACAGAATATAAAAGAAATGTGCCTGGACCCATTGTATTCTAGTCAGTGGCTGCTTCTGTTTTATACCCATGTGGTTATACAGTCAGTGATTTGATAAGAATAAGAAAAGAATTATTCTTGAGAAGAGTAAGATTAAAACAAAACTGCAAAATAAGCTTGAAAATCCTAATCATATTACATAGATAAGAAAATTTGTGGGTTTAATATCATTGCATATGCATCTAACTTGTTTTAAGTCAATCTGTGAAGCAGAACACAATTATATATCAACATTCATATTTTTCTTACATTGTATTGCAATCAATACAAATACCATTGGGGAGCTTTGAAACATCTGAATAAAAACTTTTGATGTTTTGTTAAAGCATATATATGGGGAAATAAAGCAGATCAACTGTAATTTAGACGGGAAAAAAAATAGTGTGATGCAATATCAGGAAAGCTCTCCTGAGATGAACAAAAATAGAGACTAAGGTAGGTCAACAAGTTATTTCACTAAATTATTGTTCATAAATTATTTCAGGCAGGCCAACTCTTTTATTTGGCACTGAATAATGGAATTATGCAGGAATTTAGACTAATAATCAGACTGATAGTATGCGGTGGCATTGATGATGGAACAAAGGGGGCCAGACTGAGAAAAACCAATATAAGCCTAACCCTTCTTCTGTATGTGTTCTGTCATCACTACACATTAGTCTGTGTGCAGCTCAACCTACCTCTCCTCCAATAAAACAGACTGTGTGCATAGATCTGAATGCTTTATTGAAAGAACAGGATATGGAGAAACTGGGGGAAATAGGAATACATACGAAAATCAAATATAAGTTTGACAGTATTGAGATACTTCTGAACATAACAATTAATAATTGCAAGCAATCTAAATCTCACCAGTGATGCCCTGTATGTGGGATGTGAGTTTGTCCTTGGATGACCATGTGCCACAGATTAAGATGGATTCTTCTTTGTGCCTCTGCTTTCTCCAAAAGCTAAAGGAAATGGAATCTGGCTTCCCAGTGTGCACTTGTTTTTAGAGTGTAGGCTGATGGATAAAGGGGTTGGGACAGTTCCAATTAATATAATTGGTATTTGTCTCTCCAGTCACTAGATGGGACTAGAGAGCAACAACAGTATATAAAAGTTATATGCTGAGGCATGACAGTATGCATTGCATACATGCCCCAAAGGAGCAAAGTTTGAGTTACAAAAGTGCGGTACTTTTGTTATTCTGATATTTGGATGTAAGGGAGGTTTCATTTAAATTCCCTAAAGTTTCAGAATTTTCTAAGGATCATTCTTATAGTTCATGGCCAGAATGATATTGTAGGGAAAGAGGGTTTATTAAATGATGCCTGGGCTCACTTAATTTGTACTTGACTCCACTCTGGATTCTTAGAGGATTGAGACCAACTGAATGGATTTGGAATATTTAAGGCATCTGTTTGCAAAATGCCATCTTTGCAAGAATGATGTTTTGTAGATGTTTTGGAAGGAAAGGAAGGGATCTTAGCAAAACATTTCTTTGTGAAGTAGCTAAATTGGCCATAGTATATACAAGTATATTTTGTGCTAGGCATTTAATATAAAATTATACTGTGTAATGTGTGATTTTTGCATCTCTGTATTAAAACACATTTCATTAAATTGACGCTGTATATTATCACTGTATTATTTGCAATTACCTAACTTTAATACAAATATACTAAAGGTTTTTTAATTGTGTGTGTGTGTGTGTAGCATAATAGTATAGGTATTTTAAAGGTTTTTCCATTTCTGACAATATCAAGTAGGCTGACATGAAAAATAAAAAGTATAAAAATATTGCCAATGATTCACGTATGTCAAAACATTTCAAATATCTAATTTCTCAGCATTAGAACAAGGGAATACCACATTTCAAGGCATTCATGCCCTGACAAATTATAGAAAATATGGTAGCTTAAAACCTAGACAGGAAGAAGGAAAGAGGGAAAGAGGGAAAACAGCTTTTTAAGTAAGCTTTTTATAGTGATAGGCATGGGTGGAAAAGATGAACTGAAATGTTGGTGACATAAATTCTTAGCTAAAATTGTTTTGCCTTTTTAAGCAAGTCTCTCTTTTTCACTCTTTGAAATAGGGTCATTCAACCTTTTAAATGTTATACAGTAAAACAGCAGGAAAAAGTGAGCAGAAGACATAATTTTGGTTTTATTTTAGCTTGGATCTGTCCATTTCCTTCAGCAACACTCACATCAAAGGCCTTGACCTCCTATATATAGAGAGAAGAATATAGAATATGAAATGTCTGCCTGTCTATCTACTGAAAACCAACATTCAGCCAGCAAAAATTTCTTCAGCCACAACCCTATTGGTTTGATGGTTATACTAATCAAATCATTTTTCTCTTTTATAATATCTCTGTTCTTATACACATATGTGTGTTTCAAAAATAAAATGTACATTCATTTACATCCGAGCACTTTAAAGTAACCATTACCTTTCTTGTATCTGCACTTATTTGAAAAATATCTGTTCCTTTCTGAAAATATTGGAATATCTAAAAAATGGTTGCAAATAAAAAAAAAAAAATGGTTGCAAATAAAGATAATAATGGGGAGGTAGCTTTTGGAGGAAATACACTTTGTGCTTTCCATCTCTACTTCACATTGCCCAAAAATAGAAATGACGAACAGCATTTTAAAAAGTTCTTTAAAATAAGAAGGTTTGCCCCCTCAGGCAAAACTTCATAACTGAAAAGACTTTGAAAGTTTTATCCACTTCTGCCCTTTCCCAGCCTCTTCCACAACCTCCAGAGCCACACTTCCACTTGCTGTCAGCTCTTCCTCCTCTCCTTCAGAGTCACTGTCTATCAGGGGCATGACAGGTAGTCTTCAAGATAAGACTGTAATGGGCAGGTTCTATGTCATGGTAGTAACTTGGTGAAATGTGTCATCTAGCAAACTTCCCTCATCCTTGCTCTCTCCAATGAAACATAAAACAAATGTACAGGTCATTAAGTGGAGTGTACGGTGCCTCCTGGGTGAGAGGGACATTGTAGTCCTAGCACAGTTACAGGTCTACCTATTCTGTCCTTCCTAATGCATCCCCTATCCTAAGATGGCCCATAATCCAGTTCATATACCTTGGGTTCCAACAAGCCTTTTCTCACTCCCACTGTGTCTGTGAAGGCTTCCCTGGACACTTGTCCAGATGCCTCTCTGGATGCCAGGCATCTTCCAGACATGATGGAGTGGGATATAGAGGAACATCCGGAGGTTTCCAGAGGCTCCAAATCAGGAGCAGTGATGCTGCACACAGAGGATGAATTGCGAGAGGAATCACTGGATGAGCTGGCTGAATGAAGGAGAGGCACGGTTTCAGCCAGGAAGCCTAGAGGCTTCAAGAGAAGAAGTTACACAACTGCACTGGTCAGCAGAGATAAGGAAGAACCTCCTCCTACCCCCAATCCAAGAGTGTTTAGATCTGAGGAAGGCAGGCACAATGAGGTCAGTCAAGCCTTCCAAAGCACTGGAATGACTTTCTTCTTTCCATGGCACGACTCTGAATGCAGTCACCATTTTGTCCCATGAACAAAATGGCAGCTGCATTCAGGTTGCCGCCGTGTGGACTGGAAATAAACTACTTTGTTCTGCAGCCTTAACAAGGGCTACACAGTGCTGCTGCACTGCACAGTAAAACAAGCAGTTCATCTGGCAGCCACCATTGTGTTTCCACCAGGGATAGGAATCGACCGGTGTAAAAACTGGTTTGGTGAGCATGTGCTTCATGCACGCATGCCCAAAATTTGCAAATCACCTTCTGCTGCAAGCCCTGTGTGTAAGACAGCTGACATGTGGCAATCCACTGTGCTGTGCGAATCAGCTGAGCTTGAAACCCCAGAAATAAAACATGGACTAGAGCCGGGGCAGGAAGTGGGCCCAACAGCTGATCATTGGAGCGAACTGGTTTGCTCACAGCTGATTTTCAGCGCTACCAGTTCACCTGAACCAGGCCAAACTAGTAGAATCCCATCCCTAGTCTCCACCCACAAATGGGTACATCAAAATGGCAGCCATCATTACTGTGAAATGGAGTCACATGTCGCTTTTGGAGGGTTTGTTGTAATTTCAAATATTTGTTAAATGGCCTCTTGTACCTCAAGGATTACCTGTACAGGTATCCTTCTCTTCATTGTCAGCATATGATATGATGTCAGCACATTTTTATTATCTCCTAATTACAGCCATATTGTTCACCTGTCATTGATATTAATTATTATGATTATTGTTGTGTCAAAGGACCTGCAAAGGAGACTAATAATAGTGAAATGAAGGAAAAATGATATATAAATCTCCCAAGGCAGCAGATTGTAAATCCAAACTGCCATTACCAATCAGTCATACCAATGGCAGAAAGATGCACAGATCAGGATATTTTCTATGAGCTTCACTGAATTTCATGTTCAGTCCTTTGAATTTGATTTACCTTGTGTCAAAGTCTCCAAGATTTTAGAGATTAAGATTAAAACTAAAATCTGAGCCAGAAGCAAACTACAGTTGTGCTATGCAACATAAATTTTAAATTTGATTTTCTTGCCTATGCAATTCTGGGACTGCTGTAGGCAACATCCATGAATTGCCAGCTGATCCTTAATCATAAACCAAATGCAGTGCACCTGGTGTTAATATATCTACTTCTTCTCTTAATCTGATGTTTATTGGAACAACTACATTATTTATATTCATAATATAACTCAACATCAGTTATTAAAAAGTAGTGAGGTACATTGTCACCAGAGAATATTATTGTGCAATCATATTATTAGTTTTCAATAATAATAATGATAAAACATGACATATACCAGAAAAGATAACGAACTTGGGTATGATACAGCCGTTTCAGAATGGCGGCAACTTCTGAAATATGTAGAATAATGTTTGCATTATACATTAACAACATAACCCTTATATCCTAAAACAAATATATTTTGAATGCAGCATTTGCATAGGTATGAAATTCTTTTGTTTCTGGTTTTCATGATCTAAGCACGTGCCTCAAGGCCTGAGCCAACAAAATCAGTGCAAAACTTGAATTTTATTTTCTACTTTACAGAAGCGTTTCTAAGGTTATACATCTGTGATATGTTTGTAATGAAAATAAATGTAAGAAAATTGTCATTTACACCTTGTATTTCCATGATTATATAAAATTAACAGGAAAGGCTCTGCAGTTAATATATAAATATTAACAGCAGAGCAAATATAAATATTTTAGAAGTATTGAAAGTACTTTTGACAAAATAGTATCCTGAACTATTTAAGTTAAAATTCAAGCAGTCAAATTTCAGATCTCAAGAATATTTTTGACATTTATTGAACTGTATGTTCTTAAGTTTTTACTTACTTGAGGTTTGCTTTCTATGTACATATCCCAAGCTAAAATAACTTTTTGAGTTATCCTGATTCGATCTATAAACTGAGCAGAAATCATCCTGGACTATAAACAAGGATTTATAGGCTTACTGAACAAACTCTTGTTTGTCAAAATATAGTTGATAAAGAAACATTTTTGAACTTCCTATATTTATAGTGAGCATGTTAGGTGCTCTGAGTCCATTCTGTTAAAATAATTAAGGTTTTACATATGTATAGGTTTGTCTTCCACGGGTTATTTTTCTGAGCTGAAAACAAATGGATCTCAGTGAAATGAAGGATGATCCAAGATTAGATTATTAAACAAACACATCTGAATATAAATGAGATCATATTATGATAAGCACTGAAGACCTTGGATCAGATTCTAATTTTAAAGTTCTCTTATTACCACTGATGGATTTTTACAACTCCTACTGTATAGAAACATCATTACAGAATTAATGTAGTATTAATTTCTCCTTCAGTTTATCTCCGCTTTCTGATATTGCCTGAATCTTTTACTTCATTAATTGTAATAGCTAAAATGTCTATTATCTGAAATGTCTAATATAATTCATATTACTCAATAGCCTAAGTATCATCCAACCAATATATAATGAAAAGTGGCAATCTTGTATTATCTTTCCTTTATCGTGATTCCTTATTATAAAACAAACACTAATAGTGTAATAAAATATGCAGATTGCTAGACACGATCTGTAGGATAATTGTCTTACATTAAAAAAAAACCACTTGTAATAAACCATATACTAAAGCAGGTTAATTGGGCTATAGATATAATCCAAGTCATTTGATTCCTTCTTATATTAAATTGGATGGCAGCATCTAGATTTCTCAAAAAATTCATCTCTGATTATCTTCATATCTCACACCAGCTTATATAGCCTTCATTTATGATTTCCCTTCTCACTAATTTTACTAGCTAAAGAAATCTTCCAAGAAGTAAAAACCTGCAAGTTCCTCCATTTGTTGCAAAAATAAAGAATTGACAATTGTCTGCAATTATACAAAACAAATTTAACATATGACAGGAAAAAGAAGAACTAGTATGTGTCAGGACTCCGGCAGTTACCCTCATTTAAATCATGAGTCTCAAGCCTAACTTCCAAAACTTAAAAAGGATTTATTGGGAATTAAACTGTCTGGCATTGCCTGGGTGTAGCTGACTCTGAGACATGTAATTCATTGTCACCTTGACCCTGGTTTCCCCACCCTACCCCTGTGAGTGTATTGTAATTCATAGTCTCCAATGGGACACATCCATAACCAAGAGTCATCAGTCATGCTCTCCAGTTAGACTTTTGCACAGCAGAAACTTCAGTCACCTCGTTACTATCTTTGAAAACTATTTATGGAATGCACTTTCGATTTCCAAGAAGCTGCACTGCTCCCCCCTCCCTTTCTCTTGGCAATTCTAAAAAGACCATAGAAATATTTTATGAATTGACAGTATGCTTAAAAAAAACCCACAAATGTACTCATTTTACTTGCACATCTTAGAAAGTCATACCCAAATAAGGCAAGAGTTATACTGAATGTGGTTTTACAGGAGTTACGTCTAAAACTATTAGAACTAATGGTAAGCATTGATTCATCGATTCATCGATTCATTCAAAGTGTTCCATCTCAGTTGGACAAGAGCAGTCAAGATGGCAAAATTCGGGGAGAAAAAGCAAATCAAAACTCTGCTTTCAAACTTCAGCAAGAAACCCTGCAGGAAGATCAATTTTGCAATGGGAGCATAGGTGGTATTCAGCAGGTTCTGACAAGTTCTGGAGAACCAGTAGCAGAAATTTTGAGTAGTTTGGAGAACTGGCAAATACCACCTCTGACTGGCTCCACCCCCATCTCTTCTCTGCCTCCCAAGTCCCAGCTGATTGGCTGGGTCTTCTTTTGTTGCCCTGCACAGGAGAATGGAGCTGGAAAGAAGGTTAGTGGGGTGGGGAGGGAATGGGGATTTTGCAGTATACCCTTCCCCTGCCATGCCTACCAAGCCACGCCCAGCAAGCCACGCCATGCCTACTAAGCCACGCCCACAGAACCAGTAGTAAAAAAAATAGAATCCCACCACTGAATGGTAGGATTGCCTAAAGATGGGCATTGTCATTTGCTCTCTGGTGATGGGGCAGCCAGTGAAGAGTAATCCAAAGGCACCAAAGCAAACTACATTTTAAAGTAAAAATGCCTTAGAAATGAGTTGATGCCCGCTGACTAACATGGATACATCCATGTAATTTTCATAATCAAAGTGTTTCCAGGAGATGATATAGATATAGATGATATAGAGATGGAGGTGGAGGTGGAGGTAGAGAGAGGAAGGGGGGGGAGGGGAAGGGGAGGGAGGGAAGGAGGGGAGAGAATGAGAGAGAGAGAAAGAGAAATATATTTTTCTCTCCAGCCTAGACTACATTGATAGATGTTCCAGATGGTTCCCATACAAGTTCTAACTAGGGCCAACTTGCTTATTTCTCTAAATTAGACAACATAAACTAGCAGGGCAACTTATATTACACCTTAGTTTAATGTGTGAACATAGGCAATATTCATACCCATTTTCCACGGCCAAGTAATCACAATAGGATCTTACCATGTAATTTCATAGATCCATTCAAATGCATTTAATCAATGCAGTCCTAAACCCCACTGCTTTCGAGAAAACTCAGTGAGGGATATAATCGCAGCCTAAAACTTTAGTGATCAATGTAAACACTAAGTTCTCTTTTTTACTGCAGCTCCTTTACGTTATTCATTCTACATGAATGACATAATATTTAAAAAATCCATACTATTGATTCCTCATCTTCTATTTGTCTCGCTTACCCTGATAAAGAAATATTCATTGAACTAATGTAATTATTAGTTGCTAACCATAATCAGTCTAATCCAGAAAACCATTTCCCTTCAAATGCTGTAGTAAATTATTCATCCTATAGGCACAACTACTCTGCAAATAAATTTTGCTCGATAAAAGCTAAACTATATATGATCTGAGTGATAATTACATTATGAAAATGGGAGGCCTTGAGGGTCAGACAAAGGCTATTTCTCTGTCTTTTGAAGCAGAATATATATTTATTGGTTTGTATGTAAGCCTCATAGTAATAATTGCCTATGCCTTTAGGCGGATGACCTTGTAATTTAATCTTAACATTAAGGAGTACTATATCCCTGTAGTTGCTATTCTTGATCATCAGAGAGCGTTTCAAAAATCTGAGTTAATGGTGTGTCTTCAAAATACCCTCAAGCAATATTTTAAAAGCTTTTGAACATAAAAAGGAGGCAGGTCAGTTCTTTAGATAACATTAAGAATCAAGAAAGAGTTCTGATACCATTAGCACAGTTCTAACTTTTCCTGTTCAGTAATAAATATCCCACCCTTAACCTGACTAAAGGCTTATTCTCATGCAGCACAAACACATTTCACTAAGTGATGAGGTATTGCATTGAGGTCTTGATCAAAATGCAGTAATAAGCTAAAGAGACAGAGTGAATTACAAAAACAGAACAAGAGAATGATTGAAACATTGACAAAAATTCTGGAAGAACCCTGGCCTCACTTCACAATGTAGTCCTTCTACACCTGACAAGTCACAGATACAAAGAATGGTGTGGGAAGACAAATCCGATCCAGTTACAAGTCGGGAGAAAGGTGCTGGAAATAAAATGGAGGCTGACTGCAAGAAAAGAAGGTTTATTTGGTTTCTAGAAACTTCAGTGACAGCAGCAATATTTCTGGGGTGCCTAACCAAATGGCTGAATGAGTGGATGGATCTTTATAGGTTTCTGGAGTTTTGTGTTTGAGATGCTTCAGGGGGTTGGGCAATGTAGTCAGCCTTGTGTCTTTTACTATTTCAATGGTGGTGGGTTAATTCTATTCTAAAGGTCATATCCTGTCTTTAGAATTTGGGTAGGGGAATGTAAATTCTTAATCCCACCATGTGGGAGCTGTGGTTGAAAGCATTTTGTTTATGAATAGATTGGCCCAGTCTTTCTTTTCTTTTTTTTTTTGTAAAAGTTTTCTTTGGGTTTTCACAAAACATAATGAAAATAAAACCTCTTTTTTTTTTTTTGAGAACAGCATAATTCCAAGTTATCACATCTCCATACAGATATAATCTCAGTTACATATTCATCTTATATATTCAATTTCATATCTTGTCACTATTTTATCAATTTCTCAATATTTTTTTTCCTTTCCTTACTTTCCTCAACCTTATTTTATGATTGTCTCATTCCTTTCTAATTCAATTACGTATCTTTTTTTCTAAATTTCTATATCTTTCTAGTCATTATACTTGTACTTTTGTCTGTCCTGTTTACAATTTCATATATTCTTTTTCCATCGTCATCCTGAAAGAGTAAGGAAAAAAGATAAGTCCCTCCTCTTCCAGGCATTAAAAAGCAAAGTTTCCCCTATGATTACCAAGTAGACTATGTCACCTTTAAATCTTACGGTTATTATCCTTTCAAATCTCACTAAACATTTAATTTATACATTATACAATTATAACATTAAGTTTCTAATATCTATTTTATATCATATAACTCTTATCAACCAAATTCCGTTTGGTACTTTCCCTTAAGAATACACACTAAATTATAAAAAAATTAAAAAAAAAATATAAAAATAATGAATAAAATGGTTATTCTATTTAAATTCATCCTGGCAACTGATATTTCATTATAAATCTTTCGCATTTCTTTTCAATTGTACAGTATTTTATAAATCATTATGAACAATTAAAGTATTTTCATTCCTTCCTCTTATTTCTACTTCTTTTACTTTTATTTCCTTTCTCTCTTTATTACATTTAATTATTAGTAAGCATTCTATTAAATAATAATACCAGTTTTGTCTTTCACTTTAATCACCTATGTTTCATATTTTCTAGCTCATTACTGTTTCTAATATAACAACACTATCATTTGTATCCTTGCAGAATTCTCTCTTTTAATTTATATTTTTAACCATTATCTCTATGTCTTTTAAGTAGGCCCATACTTTTACCCCTTGTACATTTCCCCTGTTTCTTTTTTTCCTGTTTCTGTCCATTATAACTTCTTTTCCTTTTTTTCTTTCCCCTCTTTTTCTCACCAGCCTTTTTGTACCCCCTATCTCTGATTCTCCCTTCTGTAATCCTCTCTAATATTGTGTTTACTTTTCAAACTATTCTTTTTTTTAGTTGTTTTTAAATCCTCCCCCCTCCCCACTTTTCCATTTTACTTCACATTGCATTGTTTTATAATTAAAGGTGGCTTCTTCTTTGTCAAACCCTCCTTGCTCTTCGAGCGTTTCTTGTTGTTTTTCATAGTTCAAAATCTCCATTTCTAAGAATTGAAGTGCGAAGCCAAAGGATCCTCCTCCCTCTTGCGATTCTTCTTTCATTTTTTTTGTTCCATTTTTAATTCCTCAAGGAGTACTGCCATTTTAGACATTTAATTCAAATCACTCAAAATCCAACACCTAAAATTCCAAAAATCACCAAGTAATCCAAAACTGTTTCTTCTTGCTTCTTTCTTCCACTTTTCCTTTCCAGGCACTCTGTTATCTTTTAACAAAGTTTCAGTTACAATATATCCTTTGGAAGTCTTTTTAAAGTGTTTTTCACTGTCAATTCCTTTTATTTCCAGGTGGCACTCTCTGTTGTTTCCAAGTTCCATCCTTTCTTTTTTTTTCCTCCACTTTCCTCCTTTTAAGGTCTTTAGAGTATCCAGAAAACCTTTATTTTCCCTTTGACACTTTAATTTCAGCTTAAAATTGCCTGTTAGTGTCAAAGTAAATTAATTCAAATTTATTACTTAAATTTCTTCTTTTTAACATTCAAAGCCAATTGTAACTGTCAATATGAGAAAGAAAAAAAATCTTTTTTCCTTTCCCCCACTCTTCCGCCGTTTTAAAAATCTTCTTTTAGGAATAACACTCTTAATACTTTTACTTCCTGGCTACTGTGCATAGATGTTGTCTCTGCTTAGCCCAGTCTATCAAGCTCTCCCCTTTGTCTTCCCTCTTTCTCAATCTTGTCCAGTTGGGTTCCTTTTTGAGGTGACCATATCTGACCACCACTGCAACTGCCTTCGGGAAAGGGAGTAATGGCCACCTGAGGAGGAGAGATGCAGCTCCCCTCAACTCAGCTGGTGGTCTCCCCCCTTTTTGCTACCTCTACGGGGTCGCTTCAGCCCCGAATCCAAAAGATTGGCGAGAATGGATCAAAACTGTGCACAATCACGGATTTCAGTCCATCGCCAAAAAAGCCTAAACCGGAGGCCATGGCCCAGTCTTTCTTAATAGGAACAAAATGTCTATCTCTAAAGACTTGTGGCTTTTGCTTGAGGCTATTAAGAATGAATGGGGCTGCTTTCTGCCTTTGTAAGATTTTTCTCCATTTCTGGGAAATATAATATTCTACCTCTTTTAATATTCCCCAAAATATTTCATTCTCTGGGAGGTGGAGGGGGCTTCCCACAATGGGTATCAGAGAAAGAAGGATGGAAGTTATATGGTCTGATAAAAAAACTACATGTCTCATGAAAGAAAGGAACTGGTTTTTTTTGTTAGAACAACAAATCTCTTTTAGGCCTGAAAATCAGTAGTGGGATTCAATTTTTTTTTTTTACTACCGGTTCTGTGGGCATGGCTTGGTGGGGATGACAGGAGAAGGATACTGTAAAATCTCCTCTCAGAAGTGGTATTTGCAGGTACTCTGAACTACTCAAAATTTCCGCTACCGATTCTCCAGAACTGGTCAGAACCTGCTGAATACCACTTCTGCTGAAAACATTATAAAACAGCTATTTGTAGATAAATGGAAAACAGGATAACAGGGTTGGAAAGTACCTTAGATGCCTTCTAGTCCAACCTTCTGCTGAAGCAGAAGATCTTATATCATTTTGAACAAATGGTAGTCTAATCTTAAAAACCTCCAGTGATGGAGAACCAGGGATGGGATTCAAATTTTTTAACAACCAGTTCTGTGGGTGTGGCTTATTTGGTGGGCATGGCTTGGTGGTCATGTGACTGGCTGGGTGTGGCCAACTCAACATCACTCATCTCCTCGCCTGGCCTCTCATGACTGGGGATGCTGCAACAGTCGTAAGTGTGAAAAATGGTCATAAGTCACTTTTTTCAGTGCCATTGTAACTTTGAATGGTCACTCCACACAACCAAAGTACCAGCAAAGGAGGGGGGAAAAACTCCAGAGAACTTCTTGAGACAGGGAGTCTAGTCCTGTCAAGAATGTAATAAGGGTTAACGGAGAAGCAGTTTCAGTAAGCAACACCAGAATGTTTCCTTCCTGCCTTCCTTACAGGATTAGGCCTGTAATTTCTTCTAACAACTGGTTCTCCGAACTGCTTAGAATGTTAACAACCAGTTCTAGCGAATAGGTGTGAACCTGTAGAATCCCACCCCTGGGAGAACCTATAACTTCTGAGGACAAGCCATCCTCACTGTCAGGAAATTTCTCCTTAATTCTATGTTGGATTTCTCTTTCTTAAGCTTCCATCCATTGCTTCTTGACTTGCCTTCAAGTGCTTTGGAGAATAAGTTGACACCCTAAAAATGAATTAAGCAGTTCTTCTTCCTCACTACAGCCTGCTAACTTCTTTGAATCTTGTCCCATTATTGGACAGATCTTTTCCTTCACTTTTTTCATGTTGAAAGAAACTCATTTTGTTACTTTTGACACTCATTGCAAGTCTTATTTCATTTTGAGCCATGGCTTTTCTGACTTTATCTATCTGGATTTGGGCTATTTGTTGGTATTCTGCTTTAGTTATGTGTCCCTATTTCCATTTTTTGTATTTGAATGTCTTTCAGTTTATTAAAGAGTTCCTTATGCAATGCAATCATGTTGGAGTTATCAAAGATCTCTTATTTTTCTTTCTCAGTGGTTTGTGCTTTTGTTTTTGTATAATACTGTGATAGGACTACAAAGGATACAACAATCTAAATTAGTCTAATTCTAATTAGTCTATCTAGGTTTAGAATTAGAATGGAAGACAGACAGGATGGTAAATTTTAAGGTGTGGATACTATTTATTTATCAAATTTATCTGCCCCTCTACCTTCAGTTCAATAATCCTACTAATCTTAGCCTGTCTTGGAAATCAATATTCCAGAAATGTTTAAGATTATGGCCAGTGGGAAAGTTGTTTTTGCTTTTATCTCTTATTATTGATCGTTGTGAGTTTTCCTGTGATAATTGTATGAGATAAGCTACCATATATGTTTTGTAAAGAAATATATAAATGGCTCCTTATATTTTTAAACTTAACAGTCAAAGGCTGTCCCAAGAGATACCTGAAGAGTAGAGATTACTATTATTTCTTGATTAGCCTGATTGATTTAAAATAATTTCTGAAAACCAGAGTGGGGAGAGCAGAATTCCAGATTGTTTGTATTTTTTCTTTGTTATTTCTCCTTTCTATATTTTATATATAAGCTAGTTCTTTTTAAATTTAATGCTCCTCTAGCCATTTCCTTTCTTCTGCTCAACTCCTGTGTAGGTGTCTCTGCTTAAACAAAAACCACTGGTTAAGGTTTGTAAGGAGTATGTATTATGCTTGTCTTCTTCCCCTGGAAATTTTGTAAACATGCTTTTCCATTGCTATCTCCACAGATTGTTTATGACTGTTCTGTCAGTACTGTTTTTAACTGCTATTTCTGTAACAATAGCTACTTTTCCCTTCATTGCTCCTTCCCACTGTCATGTTTTCATTAGGTTTCCTTAGTAAAGGAATCTTCCTCTTTTATGCAACTCATGTTCACTCTGTATAATTTTTGAATATTCTTAAGCATAGGTAATCCTCAGCTTAGGTTCACAATCATGGATTTATGATGCTAAGAAAGATGGTTGTTCAATGAGTTAGGCCTGATTCATTATTATCTATCTAATGTGATAATAAAGTTTGCAGACAATACCACAGTACTGGGTCTTATTACAGGAGGAGATGAATTAAGGAAGAAGACCAGAAGTTATCCACATGGTACTCAGAAAACAAGTTGCATCTAAATACCAGCAAGACAAAGGAGATGGTGTTAGACTTCCAGAAACAGAGAGAGGCCCCACTCTACATCAAGGGGGCTGTGTGGAGAAGATCTCCTCTTTCAAATTTCTGGGAGTCCACCTTAGCCAAGATCTCACCAGGTAAAATAACACAATCCAGATGGCCAGGAAGGCTCAACAGAGACTCCATTTCCTTAGGGTCTTGTGGAAATATCAGATGGAACAATGACTGGTGACTTCCTTTTACCAGTCTACGATAGAAAGCATCCTTACATATTGTATTACGTATGGTATGCTGTCTTGACAGCTGAAGATAAAAAGGCACGACAGAAGGTGATGAGCTCAGCACAAAACATTATGGGCTGTCCCCTGACACCACTGGATGAAATCACCATGACCCACTGCCTCAACAGAGTGAAGAAAATCCTCATGGATGATTCACACTCTGGTCAACCCTTCTTTACTCTCCTACCCATTGGGCAGGAGATATAGAAGCAGAGCCAGCCGAACGAATAGGCTGAAAAATAGCTTTTATCCATGGGCTGTCAGACTTCTGAACGCAACATAAACACCACAATTAGGTTTACTATGATAGATCTGCAAGGCCAGCACCAAGGGAGGATCCTTTCAATTTCACTTTACACATGTTGTGCATTGACAATAAACATTTGATTGATGATTGATTGATTTCACCACCTTTTTTTTTTTGCCATGGCTGTTAAATAAATCATTTGAGTTGTTAAATGAATCACGCAGTCATTAGGCAAATCTGGCTCCCAACCCTTGACTTTGCTTGTTAGAAACTGACTGGGAAGGTTACAGATGATGATCACATGATCCCAGGAGGCTACCACTGTCATAAATTCACGCCAGTTTGACTGTGGGAATGCTTCAATAGTTGTAAGTGCAAGGACAGGTTGTAAGTCTCTTTTTCAGCGCCAGGGTAATGTTGAACCATTGCTAAATGAATATAAGTTGAAGACTACTTGTACATTTAAAGATAGACTTTGAACAAAGTCATCTTGTATGCCAATTGTGCCCATTCCATTACTGGGACACCTTATTCAGAGATACACATGCTGTCAGGGTTCCGACAGATGCTCTAATTAATTCGTGAACCTCAAGCCAAGTTTCACAAGAAATCCAATTATTTATTAGGAGCAACATGTTGGCCCTTTTTCCAAGTGCAGTTGGCTCTGCCCTACGTAATTTACTGCCCACCTATAACCCTGTTTCCCCCTTCCTCCCAGGATGTGTCATAAATCACATTCTCCAATGAAGCACTTATTGTGGGCTGTGGAAACCTCACCTCTCCAGCTGGGCTTGGTAACCTGAGACACAATCTGGAAAAAGGTATGCATGGAATGCGCTTGTGGTCATAGCAACAAACTACTCCCTCAGACCTCCCCACCTCTCCTTCTTATGGCAACTCAAGGGCAAGCCAGGAATGCTTTACAAGTTGACACCTACCTTGGTTATTTCCTAATTGGATTACTTCTATGCATACTACTTGGGGCTGCTTTTGAAGTCCATCCAGCAGTGCATGCACTTCTGAGATCCCTGTGGCTCACTCATGTCTTACTTCTACTTTGAACTGTGTGGGTTGCATTGATTCCCAGTTGCCTTCCAAGTACCAATTCAGTGTTGGCTTTAAAGCACTAAATGAAACTGGGCTAGATTATTTCCCAGAGTGTATACGTTGATCCTACTATGTCAGTTAGGCTGAATGTGCTCAGGTTCTTTCCTTTAACATCTGTGACCATGGAGGCACATTCTTTGTAGTTGTTGCAACCCTTGAAAGAGTCTCTCACTGAGATTTGAGGGCCCCCTATGCTTTTAGTTTCTAGAACAACTAGTCTTATCCTAAGCATTGGGCTAAACTGGGATTGAATCTGATTGACTCAAGAGGTTAATATCAAAGAATCTGGTACTTAATGAGAAGGACTTCTTTTGTTTTTCCTTGTTTTACTGGTTGCTATAAGAAACATAGACATTTTTATGAATTTTATAAATAAATAATATTTCATTTGTATTCAAGTCCTGATATAATACATTACAGAAGCACCAAATCTACCCAGAAATAGGTAAACAAGCCTCCTATACTCTGACTAGCCTTTCAGTGACACATATCAAATTTTTACACTGATACATCATAAGATCTCAAGTATTGTTTTGATGATTAGAGACCAATCCAATTTTTAATACATGCAAAGTCGAGACCTGTTGTTGCTTGATGTGCCAATTTTATTAAGAAGATAAGGCTCCAGCTACCTGTAAGTTCCTACTGCTTTGAAATAAACAATGGTTTACCGTAAGTTTATGAACAGTATTATATAACAATTAATTTTCAATAGTATAAACTAAGAGCTAGTTCTACTAAGAAAAGGGGAATATGCAATTCCAGCAATATGTTAAAAGACACACACCTGACTTATTTCCAATATTTGGAATAATATCAGCTATGCTAAAAACTGTCAGTTAATATGTGAAGTATCTTCATCTCAATATACAATATTATGTTTTTTACTTCATCATATTTGAAAGTAGGTGTAAAATCAGTCACAAATAAATGCATTTTATTTATTTAATAATGCACTTCGTTGATAATATTTAGATTCTCTGGATGCAATTAAGAAAGGCTAGAATTTGTAGGAAAGCTCTAGGCTAAAATTTGCTTTTTCCGTAGAAATACCTAATCATATTTGCATTAAAGCTACAGCTTTTGCCTGTGGAAATTGCCTTTTGCTTTCAAATGACAACATGTCACTTGAGTAGAGAAGTCATGTTTATTTTCACAAAAGAGAAATTATCTTTCATGTAGAATACTTTTACCCCAGCAGTCATATACTTTCACAAAATCCCATTGAATATTTTTTTTCCAAACTCATTAAAGAGTCCTTAGCCATGTTTTCTTTTAAATGAAAGAAGATATAGAATGCACAGGAAATTAAATGGGAAAGTTGTATACTGAGGATTGGAGGTTAAGAGAAAGATAAGATACAAAAAGATAATCATACCAATTCTTGATTATTGAAACAATTTCTCACCCTTCATTTGCGACTACAATATTATTTGTATCATTCAAAAACACACCTAGGTCTTTTATACATGAATGAAAACTAAAGACCTAGATATATTTCTGAATGTTGTGATCGTAATAAATAGACAGAATTAATCTTATCCCATTAGCTGTTATCCCCCAAGTTCCAGCACTGATAGTTAAATTAGACTGGAATCCTGATGGCACCTTTGATTTAATATAATTCAGAGCAAATGCCAACATTAAGGAGGATATTATTCTATTCAATGTAGAGAGTTTGGCACCATTTCATTTAGGATAATCCTCGAAGCAAATTGCTACTCAGAGGAAAATCAGTATAAAGGCTCAGGTACAGTACCACATGTGCAAATGATAAAGTTAAAATCATCAGGTAGGTGATAGGAGGATGTGTGAAAGGAAAAATTCAGTTGCAAAGTTCTGTAGCAACTAAAAAAAAATGATAGAATTAAAAGAAGAAGAAAAAGAAGGAGGAGGAGGAGGAGGAGGAGGAAGAAAAGAAGACCTTCCATATATGAGCTTTGCTTTAGATCAGGGGTGTCAAACTCAAGGCCTGAAGGATTCAGCCTGAAGGATATTTAAATCTGGGCTGCAGGAGCGGCCTGGAAATAGCAAAGGACTAGCCTGTGGTGCCTCTGACAGTCAAAACAGACCATGGGAGGGGCTGCATGAGGTCCCTGCATCCTATTTTGGCTGGCAGGGTGCTGCAGGAAGGCATCCAGGCTGAAAACAGGGCACTGAGAGGCTGTGTGAGCCCCCTGCACTGTATTTTAGCCAGCAGGGTATTGAAGGAGGCCGTCCAGGCCCAAAACAGGGTGCGGGAGGACCCCGTGTCCTGATTTGGCCAGGCGGTGTTGCAGAAGACCATCCAGGATGAAAACAGTAAGGTGACTAACTTTTTTACAATGAAAAGGAGGACACAAATAAATTGAAGGAAAAAAAAACAAAGCCACTTGCGCATGGCTCATTCTCTTAAAACAATTCTCCTGTGTGGAGCGCATGCATCTCATAATCACGTTTCGCCGCACTGTACCAAGCCTTGACGAATCGTCATGTCAAATACAAATATGTCACGTCAGACACAACGGATCCGATCGGCATTGATCAAATACGGAGATTTACCGATTAGTCTTCAAATATCAAAAAGGAGGATATGTAGGAGGGCACGTTTTTGAGGGAGGACAGAATTTACAAAAGAAGCACTGTCCTCTCTAAAGAAGGACGGTGGGTCACCTTAAAAACAGGGAGGCCTCATTTTGGCTGGCAGGGTGCTGCAGGAGGCCATCCAGGATGAAAATGGAGTGCAGGGGAGATCCCTGTGCCCCATTTTGGCAGGCAGGATGCTGCAGGAGTTGTCCATTCTCTTCTCCCCACCCGGCTGGCCTGCAGAGGAGAACTGTGATCCTAATCTGGCCCGTGAAGAAATCCACTTTGACACACCTGAATTAGATGATAGGGTTAAATAATTTGGAATCAATGAAGAATTAGGGACCTCCATGCAGGAGGAATCCTTCATGCCGGGGGTGTCAAACTCACATCGTCATGGTGACGTCACATGACGTATCAGGACTTTTTCCCCTCTTCGCTAAACCGGGCATGGGTGTGGCAAGCGCATGATGTATCCGGCCCACGAGCCCTGCTTTATGCCAAATACTACTGAAGTAGAACCTCCCCACCTTGAAATATCATATATTAATTGTTAACTTTATATCTTTGAACTGATATAAACATTGTATCAATAGGATGTTTTATATTCTTTGCTGCTTTGGTATTTCCAGTCAAGTATGCTAGAGAGGAAGGTAAAAGCATGGCCAGATTCCTAGTTCTTCATCATGCAATTGCCGTGATCTTGAAGCCCTTTCCAGGAAGTTGCGATTCCAAAGCTCTGGTTCAGAGGATCAAAATTGCAAGTGTCTAATAAATAAATTCTTATGATGCAATATATTTTGACTGTGTCAGTACTACGCCAGTGATTTAAAGATCACACTCTTAATTAGGAAAATGCATAAGTAAAATTAGACCGTATAAATATCATTTTCCACACACTATTTATGAAAGGCTGTGGCTGCCAATTCCAAAGTGTGTACAAACCATATTTTCCTGCTTTCATAACCTGCATTATTTTAACCGAACACTATGAATAATTTTGTATACAAGTTAGTAAGCTCTTAAATCTTGTTCCCTTTCAACAAGCATATAAACACTCCACTCAAATTGAACACCATCTGTTCTTCCAACACCATCATGCACAAAAAAGTTTAATAGTTTTCCAGACATGTGAAGTAGAACTTTATAAACTTATTTTCTTGACAGTTCAGTGAAGAACAGATGAAAAAGAATTGTTAACTCTTTTATTAGATAGCTTCATTTCACTTTATCCTTCTTTTACAATTTTCTTCAAGCTTCTTGGAAGCCAATGCTGTTTCTTATAAGTGTTCTGTCTTATTCATCTTCTTTCTTTTTTCATTCAAAGCAACTCGTGTGTTACAGCATTCCACATTTCCCTATAATAAGCAGGAGCTTATTATCAGATAAACCACCCAGTGGTGGGATTCAATTTTTTTTTACTACTGCTGGGGGAAGGATACTGCAAAATCCCCATTCCCTCCCCACCTCACTAACCTGCTTTTCAGCTCTGTTCTCCTGTGCAGGGGCAACCAAAGAAGACCCAGCTGATAAGCTGGGACTCAGGAGGCAGAGAATAGATGCGGGTGGAACCAGTCAGAGGTGGTATTTGCCAGTTCTCTGAACTACTCAAAATTTCTGTTGTCCGTTCTCCAGAACTGGTCAGAACCTGCTGAATACCAACCTCTGAAACTACTATATGGAAGCATTCCTGTAATAGTTGTTTTCTTTTCTGCACCATATGTTTACTATCATCTTTCACATCCCCTTTCAGGATCCTATACAGGCCTACTGGTTAGTGACTAGGCATGCAAGAGTTCTCTGTGGTACTAATTTATTTATAACTTGTGAAACCATCCATCCAATAAGTCAAATTTAAAAAGTGACCATTATGAGGAGAAAATGATAGTACAAAAGTATTTGAAATAAATGAATAGAAATACTATTGACATATAACATGAATATTGAAGCAGTTTTGTGATTTTCAGATAACATTCATATATTTAATTCATATACTTTATTTACAAGCGGTTCACTGGGGAGTAACTGAAGCGTAGGTGACTAAGCTGTTACTTGTGACATATAGAAAAGCAGAGGACACTAATGAACGGTTGCTTGACAAAATTATTGGAAAAGTAAGGTCCCTGAAATTGGAAGGTACCATTAGAAAGCCTGGTCCTACAACAAGCAACTACTTGAGCAAAAAGCTTGAGCAAAAAGCTAGTACAGCAAAAAGCTAGTAGTAGCAACTACTTGAGCAAAAAGTTAGTAGGAAAACTCAAAAGAAACTTTCTCCAATTAATATAATTGCACTCAAAATGGCTAATAATAATTGGCAAACTCAAAAATGTTTATTTCAGAGGAAATCCTGCTAGTTGATTGCATTACTGCCTCAAAGGATCAATACTATATTAGTCCCTGCATATGGTTGCCCATGTGGGCAGAACAGTAAGCTATTATCATTTCATTACCATTATTCCACAGCTCATGACTTTCACTCTAGTGATTGATGATGCAGCCAATACACATACTGAAATGTTTATAAAGGCATTGAAAGCAGACTAAAAACACCAAATACCTTGGGTTAGTAGAAAAAAGAAATTACAAGAAATAACTAGGGCACTTCTTCCTTATTGCCTGCAGTATCTAGCATTATTACTGGTTCTTTTTAATTTATAGAAGGCCCATTCTATTGCTTTGTCAAGCTCCTCATGAACCAATGATAGCTGTATGTAAATTCTGTTGCATCCAAATCCTAACTTTAGCTGTTAATCTGTACCTTTTCATCATCCTCATCACCTGGATCGCAGTGAAGAATTGGTTTTCAGAAATGACAAGAGAACAGATCGAATTTAAACCAGAGTCCTTTCTATTAGGGATCTTTGATAAACAACTACCAAAAAAAGTGACATATATAATAATACATATTTTGACAGCGGCCAGATTGGCTTTTGCACAATGTTGGAAACAGCCTCATGTTCCATCAGAGGAGATAATTATTCAAAAAATTTCAAGTTGTGCAGAAATGGACAAATTAACCTTGGCATTAAAAGATAAAGATACTTCAATATATTGAGACAGCTGGAACTGCTGGTACAAATAGATAGACCAAAGATAGATTTCACACTAAAAGGCAAAAGAAGATATGATAGAATCGTAGTAGTGATATACAGATATATGTAAGGATTAATTGTGTATGTGGCATAAAATAAGGATAAAAAGGAGGTCTCACAAACTGTTGGAGAAGAAAATGTTTTTAACTGTTTTCTATCTTTTTCTTTCTATTCTGTTTTTTCTTATTTTCTTTTTCTCTCTTACATTTATGTATGTGTTGTTGGTCTATTTTAATTGTAAAATCGATAAAGTGTATTTTTTAAAAAATGGTTTTCGGTATTTTTTTTTTATTGTGATCTGATGGTCATCTGATCTTTTGGAATCCAAAGTTGATAGACAGAAGAATGAGAAGCTACTACATGAAAGGTGTCAATCACCCTACTCAGACAGCTAGCAAAGAAAGTCTCATGGGCATTTGTTTTGTCAAGATTATACTTTATTGAAGCTTAAATGGTTGCAGAAATAGTGTAAACAGAATGGGAGATTTTTCCTGTGCAAACAACACAAACGAAAGTTCCCTTCCCCCCATTATCTGCAAATGTACAATCAGATGCTTGCATATTTTTAAAAAAACAAGTGCTCAGTTCCCAGCACTGCGTATTGATAATGACTTTGGCAGACATGGAGTTTCTCACATGGTTCAGCAGGGCTGAACCACCCACCTTCCCTCTTCCTGACATTATAATATTTTCCTCTCTCCCCCACCCCATGCTAATGTCTGGCTGTGTTCTGACCAAGGCTTATTGAGACACTAACAAACACATGCTAATCCCCAAACCCGTTTTTCTTTATTTCAATGGCTGTGAATATTAGTCATTCACAGCCCATAATGAGTCTCAAACAGTTTGTAATAGTCCCATGGAAGTCTGCCAAAGTCCCTCAGGATAAGTCTGATAAGCACATACCTTTATCTTCATTGAAATGCTGCCAATGACTAAATTTCCAATTAGTTATACCAGGCCAACCGGAGCACAAATTCAACACAGAGCTTCAGATGTTAAATTGACCAGTACGAACAAAGTTGCTTCCTGCAAAGGTTCCTGTCCCTTTGCTCCTCCTTTATGACTTATGGGAGGGCCATTCACCTCCAAGCTCCTGAATTGCCCCTTTTGTCTTAACAGGCTCCCCTTGTTCCTCTGCCTTGCTGCATTCAGATTCTGGAGGCTCCAGAGTCAGCACATAACTCCCAGATGGCCCTGGCTCCATCTCTGTTTCAGAGATGGTCTGAGTCCTCCCTAGACTCTTGGACTAGCCCATGTTCCTCTCCACTGCCCAACTCTGCTGCCATCTCTGCAGGCTGCCAGTGGACCACAACAGGCTGCCAGTTCATGAAGCTTGGGTAGATGAGATGCAGCCATGACAGAAGGATGATGATGTCTGAGGAATCTTCTTAGAATGCATTGCAAGCATTGATTACGCAATATTTCTTTGACAGTATACCCATAAATATTTTCCAATGGTATTCTTCTGTTTCATCATTGTTTTCACATTTATCATCTCTTAAAACTTTCTGTTTCCAATTCATAGTAGCTCAAGATATGTGGATTATATTTAGATGTTAAAGTAATATTTTTCCCTGGCCATAGGTGATCTGGAAGTTAAATGTAAAGTGTTTTGCAGTGACTTTTTAAGTATTAGTACTGAAAGCAGCTTTTATAATGCAAATCCTGTTTCTACTGCATGCAAATATTGGAAGCAGCTTCCAGTTCTTGTTTTTCCTCCTCCAAAGTGCAAAAGGAATTGTATTATTTTCCATTTTGCATAAATTCTGAAGCGACCATGTCAGTGTTTATGTGGACTTTTGAAAAGCAAGCCAAGAGTCAGTAATCCTCAGGACATAGTTGGCAGTGAGGCAAATATTTAATAACTGCTCAAGTTCAAGACCACCAAATGCCACACAATATATTAATTTGTGTAAATTCTGGAAGAAGAAAAAAATACAGATTTATTTATTTATTTGTTTGTTTGTTTATTTATTTATTTTGTCAAAACCTTACACTACAGTAGAAATAAGTTTAAACATAAGTATAAATATAAGAAATAGGAACTAATAATTGGGGACAGTAGGACAGAGACAGTAGGCACGATTGTGCGCTTATGCACGCCCCTTACAGACCTCTTAGGAACGGGGTGAGGTCAGTAGAGGTTAGTTTGAGGGTAAAGGAGTGGAGGTTTGAGCAGGTGACAACAGAATCAGGTAGTGAGTTCCAGACATTGACCACTCTGTTGCTGAAATCATACTTCCTGCAATCGAGTTTGGAGTGGTTTACATTTAGTTTAGACCTGTTGTGTGCTCTTGTGTTGCTGTGGTTAAAGCTGAAATACTCATTAACTGGTAAGACATTGTAACATATGATTTTATGTACTATGCTTAAGTCCTATCTTAGCCGGCATTTTTCAAGGTTGTTTTAACCACTATGTTTATGAAAGTCGCTTTCAAAATCATACTGGTAATTATTCCTTTGGCTTCCATCGTCCTTGCTGTAAATTTCTTCTCATGCTGAGGTGATCAGTGAAATTTCAACCTAGTCATAGTCTAGAAACTTGTCTCGATCTCTAATTTTCTGCTGAGTCTTGATGGAATGTGACAGAATTATAAAGTGAGACTTGGCATATTTTTTTTCTGGAGCAAGGGGAGGAATAACATCCATTCTTCCCCAGTGCCTTCCGACTGAGACACCTGATCCACCCCAGACAAAGCTGACAAGAGAAGGATATAATTATCCCATATAGTTGTGATGGAAGTAAAATAGGAGAGTAAGGTTCATTCACTATACTTTGTTACTGGAGAAAAGGTGGAATATGAATGTAACATACACACTTATATACAAATAAATAAAATATTGAATATTTGTATACCAAATGGAAGTTATTATTCCACTCTCTACTCCATCAAACGTTAGAAGGAAAGTAGGGAGAAAATGAAAACTTCTTACACCATGGCTGTCATGGATGGTGTGGGTAATTTCCTGGAAAACAGTGGTGAGGTTTTTCCCATTATCTCTCTTTGCCACTGCCTTCTTCCCCCTTCTCTGTAGTATTTTTTACCTGAATTCCTCCAATATGGTGGATGGGGTTCTGATTTGTTTTGTTTTGATTTTTGCTTTGAAGAAATATACCCCACCATAATACATAAATAACATTGGATGATGGTGGTAACATGATAGGTTTCATCATAAGAAATTCTGGGATGCATTTATGAACACCATATTGGCAACAGGATTGAAAGATTATTGTTACCTATATTGAATAGAATAAATTCCCCAATATGAGAGAAATGAATAGCATTAATTCAGGGTGCTGGTTGTCACCTTTAAATTCCTTCATGGCTTGGGAACAGGTTATCTGAGGAACTGTCTCTTGCTGGTCACATCTATCCGACCCAACAGAGCAGGGAGGCAAAGAATGCTGTGGGTCCCATCCCTGAGGGAGATACATCTGGTGGGACCCAGAAGAAGGACCTTCTCTGTAGTGGCTCCCTCTCTCTGGAACATTATCCCCTCAGAGATTAGAATGGCCGCCACTCTAGCCCTCTTCCAGAAGGTGCTGAAGACCTGGTTTTGCCAGTGGGCCTGGGGAACCCAGAGTGGGATGGAGCCCAACAAATGGCTTGTGTGATCTGCTGTCATCAGGATAGGCATGGGAGTTGGGAGGGTTTTTTTTCTCCAGATTTTTGTTCTATTGTACTTTATTAATTTATTTGATTCTTTTTGTTAGTTTTTATTGTTTGTTTGTTTTTTTAAACATGGTTTTGCATTCTGTAAGCTGCCTTGAGTTGCTATGGGTGAATAGGCGGCAATATAAATTCAATAAATAAATGAATAAAATTATATTTGCCATATTGTACTTGGATGTAAGAGGTCTACTGAGAGTGGAATTAAATGCAGAACTCAAATTGTATTTATACTTATGTAAACATAACAAAGTGTACGTTGGGTAATAAATAAACAAGTCATGAAATATCTAGGTAATTATCATAAACAGGGAAATATTTCTTTAAGAGTTGTGGGAGAAGTTAATTTCTAGGAGGAATAAGATTAGATAAAATTATACTGACTTTTTATCTCTCATTCCCAGTTTCGAAGACAACTTGCTTAAATGATATCCCTTCACATTTGCTAGTTCTACTAATAAGTACCAAATTGTTGATAGTTTGTAAAAAGATGAGCTGAATCCTAATTCTCCCAATAAGATTGCCAACATGCCCTGTAATATTGAATTTCACTTTTATGAACAGAGATTAATTTTTTAGCCAATTATCATGAACAATAGTAAGTATATGTTTGTTCCTTGTTCTTCTGAGGAACTGAAAGCTATTGGAGTATTGGTTTAGGAAAAGCAGCTAAAAAAAAAACAACTTGTGAAGATCATCAAAGGACTGCTTCATTTCATTTGGCTTAGATCAAAGTACTTCTCTGAAACAAGATCACAAAGCTTCAACCCTCTTGAGTTGCCTTTTCGAACAGCTGAACGTCTTTACTTCCATCAATAAGAAACAGTTCCTTCAATCAGTAGCAAAGATCTACTTATGTGAAATTATTGATTCTATTCTGTGATGGCAATAGCAGAGAGAAATTTCTGTACAACTGTTTCTATAAAATTCTAGCCTGTGGAGCTATTTCAAGGGTTGAGCGACAACCAGCTGCATTCAATGTGTGTTGTTTGGGGGAGAAAAATTGTAAACTTCTAACTCAGCATCTACAACTCAAGATTGTGCATATTTTGCAGCTTATCCAACCTGAGCTCCAGAGGTGGCATTCAGCAGGTTCTGACCAGTTCTGAAGAACAGGAAGCCGAAATTTTGAGTAGTTCGGAGAACCAGCAAATACCACCTCTGACTGGAGATTTTACAGTATCCTTCCCCTACCATGCCCACCAAGCCCTGCCCACAGAACCAGTAGTAAAAATAATTGAATCCCACCACTGCTGAGCTCATGGAGAGTATCTTATGGGATTATAGACCATCACCTACATCTCATATATTTTGAGACAGTCTATATATATTTATTATTTAATGGTAGACAACCTTAGATAGTTCTTGGAGAGCTGATCTGTTATTCTAACACCCCTAATCACTGGTCATGTCTTGGGATGTTGGGAATTATAGTTTCAGAAACATCTGAAGTACCTCAGGTTGCCCACCTTACAATGTTATAAAAATACATTGATACTGAGTGGCCCATCCTGTTTCGTGGCTAAAATAAAAAAAGTAAATTAAAATTGTATATGAATTGCTGTATTTGGACCCACTGCAAGTCAATCAGGTTGATATTACTTTTAAGAAATGACCATTCTAATCAACATTTTATAATACTGTAAGATGACATCACCCAAAAAAAAACCTATTACAGATGAATTTCATACAAATAGCCTAAAGTTAATTACATTGTTGAAAATCGGCACATGCTTGAACACTTCTATTAGAAATACTATGCAGGAAAGCATTAACTATGACAAAATATTTCATGTCCAATGCTTTGTTAATTCTTCTCTGGCAAAATTTATCATGGTTTTACATCTTGTAAAAATGGAAGAATTAGTATGATAAAATTATTACAAAAAGCAAACAAAATGCATTATGAATTAAACTGTATTAATTTTGAAAAGCATGATAGATCACTGATAGGCTTTGAGTATATATTTTGCCTGTGGCTGCGTTGTGATGAAAAAGGATTTTCTTACAACTTAGCTGTTTTTCTTCTTGGTCTTGATTTTCTTTCCTTCTTTCCTACTTTCCTTCCTTCCTTCTTTCCTTCCTTCCTTCTTCTCCATTACAATTTGAAGTATATGGTTTGCTTACTTTTTCAAAATTATATTTAGAAATATGATATACAAATATATAAAGTCTGAATAGATTGTTAACAGGCACCATACCATAAAACCTAAAGTTTTATTTTCCATTTTCTAATGGAAATTTAGGAATGATGGTACTGCAGAAGTCACTTTTATTTATGCAGTTTCATCCAATCGTGTTGTTCAGAGGTGGTATTCAGCAGATTCTGACCAGTTCTGGAGAACCAGTAGTGGAAATTTTGAGTAGTTCAGAGAACAAGCAAATACCACTTCTGACTGGAGATTTTACAGTATCCTTCCCCTGCCACGCCCACCAAGCCACGCCCACAGAACAGGTAGTAAAAAAAAACTGAATCCCACCACTGGTGTTGTTATAATATATAACGGCTTGGCATCACATGAACCTAGCCAGCTGAACACAGACTCTTCACCTGATTATCACTCCCAGACCACATTTGTGATTGTGTATTAAGTATTCCCTACATAATTGACATCATCCAGATGCTCTTAGATCTTTAAGTGTTATGAGCACAATGTCATGTTCTGAAATCACAGAAAAGCTGAAATAATGGATCGCTCAAGGGTTTCAGTCTATTTTAGTCTCTGCATATCACAACATTATCTTTCAAAATGGACAACGTTTATTTGGAGGATAAAACTACTCAGGCCAGAAGTGTTTTAGGACCTTTATTATTTTGAATAATAAATTATTTATTTATTTTTATCATTACTTTATTATTATTTGTATGACCAATAATAATAATAATAATAATAATAATAATAATAATAATAAATATAGATATAGATATAAATATTTTAGAATAAATTTCGAATAGAAAAGATCTCTTTCGGCCACCTATTTATATTTTGCATGTCTGAAACATATATTTTTCACTTTAAGCCTTGTTAAAATGTGCCACGTGCATAGCTAGCACACATGGAGAGGCCATGGAAACACATGGGCCTAAGCCCACCATGATTGGGGGTACAGGAGAATGACTGTCAACTTGCAAAACATTCCTATGCCTGTTTCCAAGTTGCCATGAAAAAGAGGGGGAAAAGACCTGAAGGAGCATAGGGCAAATAAAATCAGAAGCACATTCCAAGCTTATCTCACAAAGACTGTGACTTAGGCAACTGGGAAGACAGGGTCATAGGTCTCAGAGTCGGCTCCATACAGGTCATGCTGGCATGTTGCACCTAATAAATCTTTTGAAGTTTTTTTGAAGTTTGGCTTGAGGCTTATGATCAATGGTGGAATTCAAAAAAATTTACTACCTGCTTGGTGGGCATGGCAGGGAAGGTAAAATCTCCAGTCAGAGGTGGTATTTGCTGGTTCTCTGAACTATTCAAAATTTCCACTACTGGTTCTCCAGAACTGGTCAGAACTTGCTCAGTACTACTTCTGCTTATGATTTAATTAGGTCAATTGCTGGAATCCTGACAATGACATTGATTATATACATCACGAGCATTTGTGTTATTGTCAAGATACGGGCACAGAGATTATTTCTTTCCTATTTACAGAATAAGAAAACCTGATTAAGAATTCTTATTTATAAGCCTGGTAGATTTCGAACAACAGTAGACATAAGGACAAATTGGGATGATGTGAAAAATAGAGTTTAAACAGGAAAAATCTGGAAAAGATAAGCTCCTCCTACTATACCACAGAGTAATATTCCCATCTTAGAAATCTGTAATAGTTGTCATGCAGATATTTTAAATTAAATACATGACTTCTCCCATTCCTCTATTTCAGTGAATCATGAACACTAAAACAATTCCTAATTTTGAAAGCACAGGTTTAAGTGTGTATTCTTCTTCTTCTTTAATTTCACTAGACTGAAGTTCCAAATTTTCCAAATCTTCAGTTCTACTTTTTTCCAAAGTAGTTTTCTTTTAAAATAAAAAGCTATTTTTCAAACTGCTAGAGAAACAGAGAGTCAGAGGTACAAGAATTAACATTTCTAAAGAAACCCTTGGTAATATACATATTGTAGTTAGTCAATCAAAGTGTCCTTTATTGCTATATTATAAAGCGGAATAAATTGCATCCGACAGAAGAAAACTTTTCTAAACATATGAGGTTATTGAAGTTCAACTATGCAAATTGTGCACATCTTTATTTTTCTCTTAGGTTTTTATTTTTCTCACCAGGAGGTCATCCTGTTTCTTCCCAATAAGAAAGTCATATACAACTGTCATGTTTTAAAATATAAATCACCAAAGAAGTTACAGTTGATAATGTTTTAAGTCTCTGACCTTTTGCTTTCTTTTCCTGACAAGGAAAGTCTCTAATGTATATCATTGGGATATTTGGCATGAAGTGAAAATGGCCACAGATTTAATTAAAATGTAAGTTATTGTTAGCAAGAAAGGTCATGGTTTTGAAAAAAAAAAAAGATGTAATTTTAGGAGTATATTAGCAGCCTCTCTCCAGAGTTATTTGCATGTAAAATATATATTTTGTACTTGACATTTAGAAAGGAAATTGGAACTGTTTATAATGGATGCTTGAACACTTCTGTATTCTTGTGCTCCTTTTGTTCTCATTTGGTATAATTGGTTAGATGGTACATACAGCAGTTGTTACATTTCATTCTTTATGCCTGAGTGCCTAACTGAGCTTGGAATTAGTCCACAAAGATTTCTGAAGCACAGAACGGAAGGCACCATGCCCAATATTTCTTTTAGAGTTGGAGAGAATAGAAATCCACAGGGAATTCAAAATGGGAAAGGGTTTTGATTGCATATGACAAATGTGTTTCTTGGTAGTTCACCATATCCAGAATATGACTGGGCTTTCTAAAACTTCCTGAATGTTCTTAGAAGGAGACCATCATGGACCCAACAAAAGCTATTACACATCTGTAAGCATTTAGCATTGTGTCACAATGTCTCATTAGAAACATAGCGGCTCTTGGAAAAATAGAGTTTTCTGTAGTATAACTGCTGATGAGCAATTCTCTTCAATCTGGCAAATTGTTTTTGCTTGTTGATGTGCACTTGATTCAGCCTTGCTCATTTCTTTTAGAGGGAAAAAAAGTATTCATTACTGTAATCAGTTATATATTAGATATTTGACAGAAGGAGGAGGAGGAGAAATCCCCACCAAACTCTTAGTATTTTCAGTAGTATTATAATGGTATGTGCAAATGACCTTGGGAAAGTGGACTCAGAGACCAGAGGTGTTATTCAGAAGGTTCTGACCAGTTCTGGAAAACTATTAGCAGAAATAATTTGGAGACCCGGCAAATACCACCTCTGACTGGAGATTTTACAGTATCCTTCCCTTGTCATACCCACCAAGCCATGCCCAAAAAACCAAGCCATGCCCAAAAAATTTGAATCCCACCATTGCCAGAGACACTGTCTAGGGAACAGTCAGATAAGAGACAGAATAATCCACAGCTGAATGGTAGAATGGGACAAGAGGCTCAAGAAGAGACATAAAGGATTCAGGGGGAGAATTGTACTTTCAGAGTTGCAAACTCTGTTAATTGAACCTTAGAATAAAGTAGAATTTGCTCATTTTGTCATATGTTTCCTATATATCCCATCTGGCAAAGTTGACAAGGGTATTTTTTAATATATGCAATTTTATTCAAACAACTTCAACAGAGCAATCCTATTGTTATATTATGCTTGATGGACAAGTAGGAGGAAGAGTCTCTCACAGAAAAAAAAAAAGATACTTCTATTATCTGTGCAGCCTGGAAGAGCAAAAGCAAATAAGTAGAAAAAATGAAGACAAAGTTTATAAACCAGAGCTGGGTACTTATGTTTTTGTTTACCTATTCGATTCATTCAATTTAGTGTCCCCAATTCAGAAATGACTTTGGGCAGCTCACAGTCTAAAGGGCGGGGCAGGGAGAGATAAAAGATAATGCAAAACAAAGGGTGGGGGAAAAGAAAGAAGACTAAGATATTAAAGGGAGCTAGAAGCACCTAAACATATAAAGCCAAGATCCAGCAAGGGATTCCGGCCAAGGAACATTATCCCAGAAGGAAGTTGCTACAACACAGAAGGCATGTTTTCTAGTGGAAAGATATAATGGGTGTCATCAGCATCCACACATGATCATAGCAATGGATCATTTCACACAGGGTCTTCATGTAGATACTGAATAAGAGTGGGGAGAGAATTGAGCTCCGAGGCAATCCAAACAACAAGGGCCTACAGAGTTATCTTTCCCTCACAACCAACACCCCGTGCAATCCACTCCAAAGAAAGGAAGATAACCACTGTAAAACAGTACCTCCCAAGTCTTAACCATTGGAGCTTGGAGGGATGGCATGGTTGATAAAATCAAACACTAAAGATGAGATCAACCTAACAGAACAAAAGGATCGCTATCTACAAATGCAATAGGGATAGAGAAATATTTACTTTTTTCTACCCTTATCTCCACAAGATACATCTTAATATGGGCTGTTACCCTTGTTCAGTCAGACTTGCTCTGAACTTTTATCCAACATATAACTGTACATTATATAACATTGCTACATTAAAATAAAATGTTACATTATATAACCTCCTAATTATACGATTTATGTAATTGAAGTCATTGATGGGTGGATCAACCATCTGTGAACCATTTTGTAACAATTTACCCTTAGCTTACAATTTTTTTCCCCCAAAATTCAAAAACAGTCTCCCAGGAGGCTTCCCTGAGGAGGCAAAAAAAAACAGAGCATGGGGGGGGGGGGGTCAGGCAAAAAATAAGCCACGCCCACCCAGTCACATGGCCATGCTGACCTAGCCATGCCCATCTAGCCACACCCACAGAACTGTTAGTAAAAATATTTGCATCCCACCTGATTCCACCACAGCCTTTGCCCACTCTTCTCCTACATATAATGCGTCAACTTTTCAAACTAGCTTATTTTCTGGTAGTCAGCAGGAAAAAGCAACAAAAATAGTATGTCCCATTCAACCTGATCTTAACTTAATCCTGGTTTAGAGTGTCACAAGCCCAAACAACCCAGGTGATGGAAAGAGTAGCACATTTGACTTAGCTTCAGCAATTACAATGTGAATGCTAGATGTATACATAGTGCCGACATTCCGACATAGTTCAAGATGCTCACTTTAATATTTAATATTTAATATTTTTAATATTTTTATCTTAACTATTGTGTTATAAAATTATCCTTATTCCCAAATGTTATGCATCTAGATAAATCTTATATATACATTCATTAAGTCCAGACTTTAAACATTTTCTAGTAAATGCCATTTTCTTGGCACCATACTGTGCCAAGAAGAAAGACGAAGCCATTTCAATTGCATGAAACACACCATATAATTTATAAATTATAAATACAAGGAATTGATTTTTTTCTCCAGTGATGCTATACTGAGAACTCAAAGGCCACCCATTGCTAACTGAAAATAAATACTCAAGCATCCTGTTCAGACACCCAATGGATGTGTTCCAATTTAGAGTTCAAGAGTATTGGTCTCAGTAATTGTTAAGACAACTGGAACTAATTTTTTTAAGATATTCATTTTCTTTGTTTTATAAAATGTTTTAGTTTGATAAGCCTCTAATTTTGTAACAATGAAAACATAATATTTTAAAAAGGAGGATCTGGGATAATTCATTTTTATCTTAGTGACAGTATTTGGGGAAACCTGACAATAAAATAGATAAATATGTACATACAATAAGTAGTGAGATTTCAATTTTTTTTGCTACCGGTTCTGTGGGCGTGGCTTGGTGGGCGTGGCAGGGGAAAGATACTATAAAATCTCAATTCCCTCCCCACTTCTGGGAGGAGTTTACTGTCAGTTCTCCAAACTATTCAAAATTTCTGCTACCGGTTCTCCAGAACTGGTCAGAAGCGGGTGAAATATGACTCCAATTGCATAACGTATTTATAAAATCAGTATTTAATAACTATGAATTACAATTGGTTTCAATGGTTGGAAACTAATCAAAGAGAGAAGCAAGCTGGAATTAAGGATAAACTTACTAACAGTAAGGACATTTAACCAGCTTGCCTCCAGAAATCATAAGTTCTCCATCCCTGAAGGTTTTTAAGAAGAGACAAGACTGTCACTCGTCTGAAATAGTATAGATTCTCCTGCTTGACAAGAGAGACTGGACTCCAAGGGCTCTTCCTCCTCATTCATTCTATTCTGTTCTAATTTGTTTGCAATGTGTGGGTTCTTTATTTTCTAAGATCTGGACACACCACATCATAACAATGTTTTATTGCAGCATAGAATTTTCCCTCCTAAGCCTCATAAACTGAAATAGCTGCATAAATTAGTCTTTGATGGTTAGTCCCGATAACAAGCAAAAGCCTTTAAAGTTTGTAAAGTGCCAGACAACTTTTGCCACCCTTCAAAAGTCCTTAGGCTTGTTGGGATTGGGAGCTCTCTCAGTAGGGTTCTCCATTTTCCGATCGGTACTGACTTCCATGTCAAGCTCTGGGTAGGCATCACAGCAGAATGAGCTGATTACCATAGCTTGGGATTACTGACAGAGTACTGATAGCTCTTGCTTCCCTATAATAGTTATACAGTAAATTTCAGATGCTCTCTTCCACCTCTTGCTTTTCTTTCCTACATACCAGTGGTAGGATTCCAAAAAATTTTTTACTACCGGTTCTGGGCATGGCTTGGTGGGCGTGACTTGATGGACTTGGCAGGGGAAGGATATTGTAAAATCTCCATTCCCTCCCCTCCCCACTAACCTGCTTTCCAGCTCCGTTCTTCTGTGCAGGGCAACAAAAGAAGACTTGGGAGGCAGAAAATAGATGGGCCAGTCGGGGTGTCATTTGCCGGTTCTCCGAACCACTCAAAATTTCCACTACTGGTTCTCCAGAACTGGTCAGAACCTGCTGAATACCACCTCTGCTTCACACCAACACTTTTGTAGACCAAGAACCTGGCCAGCATGTGGTTCAGTTAGCCCAGGGGTGTCAAACTCATGTTGTCATGGTGTCATCATGTGATGTATTGCAACTTTCCCCCCTTTTGCTAAACCGGGCGTGGGCGTGGCCTGCACATGTTGCATCCAGCCTACAGACCACAGATTTGACATCCTTGAGTTATGACCTGGACTGCCAGCATGGGTGATTGTGAGTAATCTTCCAGGCAGGCAGGCAATTTAGGATTTCCTAACGTGGGTTTCTGCTTAACTGTACCTGCTTTTCCCAAATGTCCATTAAATGTTCCTATAATTTTTTCAGGTCAGAAAAGTGGAGGGAGTGTTTTAAATATGGTGATTCCCGTTTCATCTGCTCACCGACTGATCACCTACGGGGAAACTTTGACTTCATCTTTACTATAAAGAGAAGAAAATATTTTAATCTATTATGGGAAAAAAAAACAATTACCTGATTAATATCCAAGGCCTGAAGGTTAAACAATGTATTTCCATTATGAAACAATTGCTTTTTGGAAGAGATCCTATTTATTAACAACTTTAGAGGTTTGTTTGGCATAAGATAATAGAATCTGCTCCATTTTAATTTTTTTTAAGTATAATCATTCACTACATGAAGATAAGGAAGGATGACTTAAGCAACTCTCCACATCTTATAAAACTTTTTATCATTTCAATTAGGATTGGTAAATGTCTTGTTTTATATTGCGATCATAAAATTGCTTTTACGGTCCTTCTAGGTTTGTTTATATCCCAATTAATTTGAGTAATTGAGATTAGTAACAGAACAAGGTTGTGCCGAAAGAACAATTACAAAGAAAGCATGAAGAGTCAATAGGAGGAGCTCTTCAAAAGATTATAGCAACTTACAGTTAAAAAATAAATAAATACATGCTATGCCCACAGATTTATAATTGTAAAATATTGACTTGGGAATTGATTTACTTTTCTTTGTCCTTTGGGGAAAGGAAGGAAATAATAAACAGACTTCCTAGTCACAGATCTAGTTTCCTGTGTGACATGGATAGTGAATTATATCAGATTAATAATTGATGTCCCCTTTCTCAATTATACTCCCTCAGCAATACAGCTTGTTTAGGTCAACATATGAGCTGGCTGGCAAATGTTCTCCCTCAACTTGCCTGCAAAGCTTCAGCTGTATTAACATTGCATCCAAACTACAATAATACGCTAACCTTTATCCTTATTTAATTCATCCTCAACTGAGTCTTATCTCAATAGCAGACATTATTTTCATTTTTATCACTGGACAAGGACATTAAAGAGTTTATTTCCATGTTACCAACTCTTTCCTCTATGTTATAGTAATGGCATCAATATTATCAGAAGGCAATGTCCTCCCCCTTTCTCAGCCTTAGCCAAATCATCCGTCTTTCTCTTCTTTCCTGCCCTCAATCTCTCCCCCTCCCTCCCTCCTTCTCTCTCTCTCTCTCTCTCACACACACACACACAAACACACACACACACACACAAGTTATTCTCACTGTAAAAAAAACAAAATTAATAGCAGCTATAAAAACAGTCATGACATTGGCATCAAGTGCGTATTTCTCACTTATATCCTGCAAGTGAATTGCAGGTCAATATTTATTTATTTTTATTTATTTATTCATTTTGTCAAGCGAGTATTAGATAACAGGTATAAGTATAAACATGATCATGAATACATGAAATTGATACAAATAAAAAGGAACTTTAGGGATTGTAGGCACGTTGGTGCACTTATGCACACTCCCTACAGACCTCTTAGGAAAGGGTGAGGTCAATAGTAGACAGTCTAAGGTTAAATTTTGGGGGGTTTGGGGAAGAAACCATAGAGTCAGGTAGTGTATTCCAGACATTGACCATTCTGTTGCTAAAGTGGTATTTCCTGCAATCAAGTTTGGTGCGGTTTATCTTGAGTTTGTATCTATTGTGTGCTCTTGTATTGTTTTTTTTTTAAAAAAAAACAAATTTTATTAGTTTTACAAAACAATATACAGACAAACAAAACATAGAATATAATAACATAAGAGATCTTTTTCTGCAAAAAACCAATACAACATCTTATTTAAAGACAGAGTAATTCCAAATTATCACATTCCCATATAAACACAATTTAATATATATATTTACCTTGTCTGTTCAGCTTCATATCTTATCCCAACTTCTCTTTATTACTCCCTTTCCTTCTATTTATTCAAATTATATCTCTTTAACTTTAGATTGTATACATTTTTTATATCCATTTGTCTTATTTACAATTTCATTATTCTCTTCCAGTACACAAACAAACAAAACATAGAACATAGAAACATAAAACATCTTTTCTGAAAGTTGCTTGATCCCAGGTTAAAACTCATCTTACAGACACAACTTCAAAAGTCATGTTCCTTTTATATACCATTCCATATCTTATTACCACTTTCCATTTTCTATATAACTTCTTCCCTCTTTTAACTCTCTTAGTTTTATTCGACTTATCTGATCTGAGTTCAAGTTGTAATACTTGTCATTCTTTGTCTGTTCTCAGCTATCCATCCATCTTTTCTCTTTAAACAAAACTTCTCCTGTACACTGATTGGAGTATGAGGCCTTTAACTCTTTCCCCTAACCTAATAATACTTAATATCACACCTAACTTATAACTTATATTGGGATTCTGTTTGGTACATTCTAAAATTACACAATGTATTATATATAAAGAAAAAAGAAAAAAGAAAGAGCAACAACAACAAAAGAACAGATTCATAAATATATAATGTGGCTAGTACCACTGTCAATACCATTAAGAAATTAGTCATACATATTAATACTCATTTATATCTTAAACATTTTATTCTAAAAACACCTATAAAGACACAATCTTATGTACCTTGCAGAATCCCCTTTTCAATTAAATTTACCCATTGTCTCTAAATAAATTTTGTTTCTTTAAATCTTACTTCCCATCATTAAGACTTCTCACCCCTTCCTTTCTCCCTTGCTTATTCTTCTCCTTACCCTTTTTACCCCTTTGTCTCCCCACCTCCCTTTTCTTCTTCTGCTTTCCCCCCTTCCTGTTGTTTTCTAACCTTGTATCCACCTTTCAACTCATTTTTTATCTTTTTGGTTGTTTTTTTAGGTCTTAAAATCCCTTTTTTCTTTTCCTCTTTCTTCTCCTCCCCATCAAAGACGGCTTCTTCTTTGTCCCAATCATCCTGCTGTGCAATCGATTCTCCATAAGTATGTACCGCCATTTCCAGAGATTGAAAAAGAATGCCCAAAGTATCTTTCCAATCTTGTTCTTCCTTTTTATATTTTTGGTATTCAGTTTTGGATTCATCCAAGGATAATGCCAATATAAAGAGGAAAAAAATTTCCCAAAACAACCACCCGAGTGTTTTTAAGCAAAATAATAATAATAATAATCCCAAAAGATCCAAAGTCACCAAACAATCCAGATAAACTATTTCTTTTAGCACTTTTTCCTTTCTTCCATTTCTTTTTCTGGGATTACTGTTAAATCACAAAGTTCCAATTAAAATATGTCGTTTTGAAGTCTTATTAATGTTCAAATGGCTCTTTAAAATTCTAGGCAGTCTGCTCCTTGTTTTCAAATTCTACTCCAATTTTTTTTCCTCTCCCTTCCCACTTGCAGCAAAAGAAGATTTTTTCTTTAAATATTTAGAAATCCATATCCCTTTGGCATTAGCATAGTCTTTAGCATTTAGCATACCTCCAATGCGGGTTTTCCGATTTCTCTCAAAGTTCTATCGCTGTTCCGTTTGGAAGGAGAGTGAAAAGAAAAAAAGTTTTCCCTTTAATATCCATTCGCCACTTGCACAATCTGTGAACAATGTATCTTTAATAAATATTAAATATCAGGATACTTTCACTGTTGCTTTGTCCCGGTCAGCAAAGATCACTTTCACTTCTTCACAGCTCCTCCTGCACTTTCTTTTTCTGGCTGAGCTATATGGCAACCATTACAGACCGCCGCTCAGCTGCCTTCGGAGTGGGAGATTTTGCTGGCTAGGGAAGAGAGATGCGATGTCTCTCGTCCCTGCCAGAGCCCCCCTGTCTTCACCACCTTCTGCAAAGGTGGCTTAGCCCCAAAGCCAAATGGCTCGGGGCATTCGGGCAGTGAACACAGGCAGAAACCACGCACAGTCGCGGATTCCTGTCTGCACCGAAGCGCTGCAGACCGGAAATCTCAGTGTGCTCTTGTATTGTTATGGTTGAAGCTGAAGTATTCATTGACAGGTAGGACATTGCAATGTATGATTTTTTATACTATATTTAGATTAGACCGAAGGTGGCATAGTTCTAGGTTTTCTAGGTCTAGAATTTCAAGTTTGGTGGCATAAGGTATTCTGCAACGAGTAGAGGAGTGGAGAACTCTTCTTGTGAAATATTTCTGGACTTTCCCAACTGGGTTAATATCAGTTTACCTTGAGTTTGTATCTATGGTGTACTCTTGTATTGTTGTGGTTGAAACTGAAGTAGTCATTGATAGGTAGGACATGGCAATAGATAATTTTTTGTACTACATTTAGCTCATCCTGAAACACTAAGCAACATTGGACATAAGTCATTTACCTTTATTACTTTATAAGTAATTCAAGACAGCCAACATACTCTTTGGCTTCCTATTTTTTTCCACAACAACAATCTTGTATGGTGAGTTGGACTGAGAGAAACTGTCTAGCCTACAGTACCCAGCTGGTTTTCATGCCTAAGGCAGGACTAGAACTCAGTCTCCTGACTAGATGACAGAAAGCAAGCAGAGAAATTACATATCCTATGTTAAAATGAACAGAGCAGTGTGGTTCCAGATTAGTCATTGTTACATATATGTGCATAAACAATAACATGTAACTTTTGTAGCTGTGCATTTTTTTAAAAAAAAATCATTTTAATTATTACAAAATTAAGCAATTTTAATATTATTTTACGTTATAACATTCTTTAAAAATAGTATTGGGTTTGTTTTTAAATTGAAGATGCACTAGTTTATAAACTTCTACCACAATTAAAAATAACAGTTAACCAGACTCTTGATTCCCCAAGTTAATTGTGTGTTGCATTCTGAATGGTAACATTTCCCCATTAGAAGACACTTACCATTTTAAACAATGCTTTTAGAGGTTCCTTTAAATTATTCATTTCTTAATGGTAGCCTGATTTAAATTCTCTCTCTTTCTCTTTCCCATTCCTGTTGGGATTGTTAAAAAAAAACAAAACAATGCAGGATAAACATTTTTTAAAAAATAAATAATCAAATAAAATTCAGAAACATGGTAAATTTTAAGAATACCCAAGTTTTGATCTATATCTTAGTCTAAGACGTGTGAGATCAAACCAGCATGTGTTGTTATTGCAAAAACCAACTAACCAATAAAATGATTTCCTTAAGCATCTTTTTACCATATGGCAGTTGACAGGCAGAATGAGATGCTGAGATGGAAAAACAGGAGTTAGCCAAAAGCAGTTTAATGATTCCACAACAAGAATCTGAACTCTTGAGAGACATCTCATTTTAGACCTCTACCACAGTAGTTTTGTTTTGCTTACTTCTGCTACAGGGTTACAATGCTTTGAAGACAGGCATTATTACTTCTCATTTGTTGCTCATTGACCGGCTGTCAACAATAAGATTTTTCAGGCTGTGGCAGCTAATAATGGCCATTTTAATTGTTCATTTAATTGCTGGGGGCGGCGGGGAGAGGGTCTAGCTAGCAGCCTACAAAATATGGAATACAGCATATAGCCACAATTACTCCAGGTATACAATCATGACAAAATGGAAACTGGGCAGATTAAAACTCATTTCAAGGATTCTGGACTGGTGTCACAAATAGTCTCTGCTAAAGATAGGGAAAAGTAAAATCTCCTTTTGAACATAAATAATTATATAAAGCATTAATATGCACAGGGGTGCTTTTTTTTTACAGAGGATAACCTGGGTGTGTGGTCACTGAGGTAATCATTGGGTTGCTTTTACTACCTCTTGTTCACAGATACATTCATATTCACCTTAATCAGGCCATTTATATTTTCATGATTTAGGTGACACTCTCAACTGATTGGATAATATATTTTCATCATGAAAAAAATTGAGCCATAAAGAAATACGTATGTTTTTTTTTCTTATTGGAGTAACATTTTTTTTTTTTGTAAGAGCTATGAAGCTTTTGCACAAATACAGAGAAGAGAAGGAATAGTAGATAAGTTTTCAGTTCTACTTAAAAACAAAACAAAACACTACACTTCTAGTGCCTTAAAAATAACACTTCTAACTCTTTCATTTGTGTACTGTGAAAAAGCTATTTATTATTTATTACTATTTAATGCAATAACCAACAGTGTTGAAAAGGCCTGAACAGTGATTTTGTTAAAGGTCAATTTGGACATTCCACTCCCAAAAGATCTTACAGAATACAGATGCTAATATCAAAAAAAAAAAAACAAAAAACAGCTGGGTTTGCCTTTGTCAAATCAATCTATTTTTTTAAAAAAAGAAATGTGTGTGAAAAGAAAATAGACTAATACAATGATAGCAGAAAACACTCATTCTTTTTTTTAAAAAAATGAAGAAGTATTGTTCAAGTTTGTTTGTTAAGTCCTGAAATGTATTTAACAATTTCCATTAAAAAAATTTCAAGCAAGTTACACAAACCTTTATTTAAATTACAAAAGGACTACAGAAGATAGGACTGTCTTGTTATAGAAATGGATAGTTTCTATTATTATAAAAAAAGTAAAAAAAAATGAGGGTAGATCTTAATGTCTTATTTTACTGCACCTAAGGAGTCAATGTCATTTTTTTTCTTTTTCCCTTACTTTCCCCCACTATCTGCTTCCCTTTTTCCTTTCCTAATTTCCCTAATATTTGCTTTTGTATTCTTTTTGTATGTCATATTATAAATTAATAAAGCTATGAATAAATAGGAAGATGGAACTGTGCAGCACTTAGAAACATGTGGAGCTGCTCATAAGGCACCTGGGTGCAACTCTTGAACCAAACATCTATTTCTGAGATCTCACGGTTGTTGCTGTGTGAGAAAGGGGAAGGCAACTACGTTGTCCCCCAAAAAGATACAGCTGCTTCCAAAGTTGCAGTAAGGTGCTATGTTCATTTTTATACTTGTTTTTATTTTCATACCTGTACTACAAAACTGTGATACAAAGACTTTATATGTGAGATCCTACCGCATAATAAAAGTTACAATAATAATTTCTACAAGTTAAAAAAAGACTGGACAAAACCTCTAAATTAAATACTATTTCTAATATTATAAAGGGTAAATTGCATCAAGATTTTACCCTAGCACTGAGGAGGCAGAAGTTGAAATTGGACCGGAAGAGGCGGAGCATAAAACGCTAAAGAATCATGTTAAGGAAAAAAGATCAGATATGCAGTTATGCATTAATGCTTAATGTTTATCGCCAGTAGTGATTAGTATTGTCAATATAATCATAAGCATGTTTAGCTCATCTCTGTATTCCAGCTTTAAATGTTTAAGCCATTTTTTCTGAGTCTAAAGCACTTTATGATTATTCCCTGCAGACTTTGTATCAGTTAGCTAAAACCAATTTCCCCAAAACTTGATATTTTCCAGATCTATTCAGCTCCCACACAAATGACTGTTATATCATTATTGAGGATGAACTCTAACATATAAAAATAAATCTCAAGTAGGCAAAAATAATAGTGAAGGCAACAAATGGCATTTATATCTCAGAAAGTTAAAGTTATCCTCAAGTGAAACTCAGTTCCTATGAAAACATCCATGCATTACTATTATTTTTAGCAATGTAATGTAAGTCAGTGTCCCAACAATGGCTACCATTCCTACATGGATAATTTTGCTCAGCTTGCAAAATCAGTCAAGGTTTATAGGCACTTCAATTTATATAAATTGTGTAAATTACATAAATGTGTATACTGCAGAACAGCGACCCCCAATCTTTGGAGTACCAGAGACCGGTTCCATGGAACGAGGTTTTTCCACAGACTAGAGAGTGCATGGTTTTGTGTGCTGCCTGCTGTTGTGGCCTGTTGGCTGCCAGACCCTCTAGCAGCTGAATCAGAAGAGGAGGAGGAGGCATGAGAGTCAGCATCAAAACAACCTGAAAACTCCAAAGGGGGAAGAGAGAGTGGAGCTGGTAGAGAGAAAGAAACAGAGGCTGAGTCTGCGCCATCCATCAACCCTAAAATGGAGAGTCAACAGCTCCTAGGTTTAGAGGTGGCTGGTGAGGAAGAGGAGGAACAGCTGGGAGCATCCATGTTCCTGACACATGGATGCTCAGAAGGTAGAGGAGAGTAGTAGAAATCTATGGGACAGTCCTTGGGAAG